>NW_024111599.1:0-14757 GCF_003073215.2 Triticum urartu | reverse complement strand
ATACCTAAATTTTTCTTACTAAAAATAAACTAGTTATATTAATTATTGAACTAGTTCAAATCTCATATACCTAAATTTTCTTACTAAAAATAAACTAGTTATATTAATTATTCAACTAGTTATAATCTCTAGTTTGACAATTTTTCTATCTAGCTAATTCATCTAACATTCGACATTAATCTAACATTCGATCATCTAATTAACTTTTCTGAAAAACAGAAAATAAGAAAAAAAATGTGTGTGTACGTGTGTGTATACGTATATGTGTGTACGTATGTGTGTATGTGTGTGTATGCGTGTGTGGTATATGCATGTGTGTGTGTGCATGCGCGCCGCCCCGTACGTACGAGCGGGGGCGCCGGCGTACGGGGCGGGGGGGGGGGCGTACGGGGCGGGGGCGCCGGCGTACGGGGCGGGGGCGCCGGCGTTCGGGGCGGACGGCGCGCGGCGCGGCAGCCGGGTACGCGCGAGGAGAGAGCGAGATACGTACGGACGGCGGCGCGGGACGACGACGGACGGCGGCACGCGGCGTTCAGGGCGGCGGCGGGGACGACGACGACGACAGGCGACGGGCGGCGACGACGGGAGCGGCGCGCGAGAGGTTGACGAAAGAAGTGGGGAGATGTAACTGAAATTTTGTAAGTGCTGTATATATAGGGTGAGCCTTTAGTACCGGTTGGAGCCACCAACCGGTACTAAAGGCCTACTTTGGCCAGGCAAAGAGGCGGGAAGAGCAGGCTTTTAGTACCGGTTGGTGGTTCCAACCGGTACTAAAGGGGGGGCCTTTAGTACCGGTTGGAGCCACCAACCGGTACTAAAGGCCTTGCGCTGCCACCCCAAAGTTTAGTCCCACCTCGCTCGGCGAAGGGCAGCCGCACTGGTTTATAAACCCAACCGCGGCTACGTTTTCGAACTCCTCTATATAGCAGGCTTCTGGGCCTAATTAATTAGGGCACGCTGCCCTGTGGGTCTGCTGGCCCTCCTGGGCCTGCATTTGCACACCCTAGGTCTGGTAGACCCACAGGGCAGTGTGCCAACAAATTTGCTATATAGTTTTTTCTTTTCTGCATTACTTATTTTCTTTTATTTATTTTTGAGTAGTTTTTATATAGTTTTTTCTTTTCTGCATTATTTATTTTCTTCTATTTATTTTTGAGTAATTTTTTTGTATGGTTTTTTATTTTCTGCATTATTTATTTTTGTATAGTCCGAAACCCTGATACTCGGAAAGAATTTGTCCAATTTGTACACGAAGTGCGTCCAGTTTTTGCCGTGACCCTCTCTACTCTTTCGCGCATGCTATGCGCGTGATATGATGATACCATGCCAAGTTTCAACATTTTCAGGATTCATTTTGTAGTGATTTTCAATTTCACGGTCATTTAGCTCTCTAAACAATTAGGTAAATGACCGAAAAACAACAAATGATGTCAGAACATGTTCGAAATTGATGACGCCGCTTTAAATGCTGCATACTGAACACAAAAGAAGTCCGGAGTTTAAATAAGTTATTAAAAATAAAAAAGAGGTGCAATGCTGGTTAATTTGCTTCAAGCCATTCGGAATAGTGTAGACTGCACTGCACATAGCTCAGTGCAATCTATGCTATTCCGCAAGGCTTGAAGCTAATCAACATGTAGGTGAGCATTGCAACTCTTCGTCATTGTCTGTGCACTCACGGCTTATAAACCGCTCATACTGCCTCTCTCTTGGCGAAGATCACAAGATAGTTTGGTTAAATTGCATTACTTGTAAGTCCAGTTAACATGGATGCTTATGATGCAAGAGCAACAGCAAAAGTGAAAATTTGGCACAAATAGGTAGTTGTGTAACTAAAATAGGTAGGAGGAGAGATAGCTCTTATGTCACAAAAAAGAAGTTGTATCAAACCTTTTATGTCGGATCTAGAACAAACCAATCGGTATCGCCATCATACAGCCCAACCGTGGCTCGTGATGCATATATATGCATATCAAATGCACGGTTGGACGTATGATGGCGAATCCGAATGATTTGTATTCAGTCGATGAACTGGTAGATGTATGCAGTCGATGAACTGGTAGATGTATGTAGTCGATGAACTGAAAGACTTATGCAGGGAAGGCGAGAGGTGGGCTAGCTATATATAGGGTCGTCTGGGTCACAAAGTGATTGTGGTAGTTTCGATCCAATGACTCACATGAGCTAGGAAGAAACACACCCTTGATCCAACGACTCGCAAGAGCTAGAAAGAAACACACGATCCGTGTGATTCTTCCTGATTGGTGGGATGCACATTAGTACCCACTCCGGACTCCGAAACCCTGATACTCGGAAAGAGTTTGTCCAGTTTGTACACGAAGTGCGTCCAGTTTTTGCCATGACCCTCTCTACTCTTTCGCGCATGCTATGGGAGTGATATGATGATACCATGCCAAGTTTCAACATTTTCAGGATTCATTTTGTAGTGATTTTCAATTTCACGGTCATTTAGCTCTCTAAACAATTAGGTAAATGACCGAAAAACAACAAATGATGTCAGAACATGTTGGAAATTGATGACGTCGCTTTAAATGCTGCATACTGAACACAAAAGAAGTCCGGAGTTTAAATAAGTTATTAAAAATAAAAAAGAGGTGCAATGCTGGTTAATTTGCTTCAAGCCATTCGGAATAGTGTAGATTGCACTGCACATAGCTCAGTGCAATCTATGCTATTCCGCAAGGCTTGAAGCTAATCAACATGTAGGTGAGCATTGCAACTCTTCATTATTGTCTGTGCACTCACGGCTTATAAACCGCTCATACTGCCTCTCTCTTGGCGAGGTGGGACTAAAAACAGCTTGCCATAACCTCATTAGTACCGGTTCGTGGTAAGAACCGGCACTAAATGGTGATGGTGGGGCCATAGCCTGACCGCAGGCTGATGCAGCCTCTTTAGTACCGGTTCGTGGCATGAACCGGTACTAAAGGTTCGCCACGAACCGGTACTATTGATCGCCGCCACGAACCGGCACTAATGTACACATTAGTGCCGGCTCTAATTCAAACCGGCACTAATGTGCTTCACGTTTGACCCTTTTTCTACTAGTGAATCGAGACTGGGATTTGTCACTCCGTATGACGGAGAGGGAGACTGGGATTTGTCACTCCGTATGACGGAGAGGTATCTCTGGGCCCACTCGGTAATGCATCATCATAATGAGCTCAATGTGATCAAGTGGTTGATCACGGGATCATGCATTACGGTACGAGTAAAGTGACTTGCCGGTAACGAGACTGAACAAGGTATTGGGATACCGACGATCGAGTCTCGGGCAAGTAACGTACCGATTGACAAAGGGAATTGAGTACGGGATTGATTAGGTCCTCGACATCATGGTTCATCCGATGAGATCATCGAGGAGCATGTGGGAGACAACATGGGTATCCAGATCCCGCTGTTGGTTATTGACCAGAGAGTCGTCTCGGTCATGTCTGCTTGTCTCCCGAACCCGTAGGGTCTACACACTTAAGGTTCGGTGATGCTAGGGTTGTATAGATATGAGTATGTAGTAATCCGAAAGTTGTTCAGAGTCCCGGATGAGATCCTGGACGTCACAGGGGTTCCGGAATTGTCCGGAGGTGAAGAATTATATATAGGAAGTGTATTTCGGCCATCGGGAAGTTTCGGGGTCACCGGTATTGTACCGGGACCACCGGATGGGTCCCGGGGGTCCACCGGGTGGGGCCACCCATCCCGGAGGGCCCCATGGGCTGAAGTGGGGAGGGGAACCAGCCCATAGTGGGCTGGTGCGCCCCCCCTTGGCCATGCGCCTAGGGTTGGGAACCCTAGGGGAGGGGGCGCCTCCACTTGCCTTGGGGGGTACTCCACCCCCTTGGCCGCCCCCCTAGGAGATCCCATCTCCTAGGGCCGGTGCACCCCCCTAGGGGGCCTATATAGGGGGGAGGGAGGGCAGCCGCACCTCAAGCCTTGGCGCCTCCCTCTCCCCTGCTACACCTCTCCCTCTCGCAGAAGCTCGGCGAAGCCCTGCTGCGATCACTGCTGCATCCACCACCACGCCGTCGTGCTGCTGGATCTTCATCAACCTCTCCTTCCCCCTTGCTGGATCAAGAAGGAGGAGACGTCATCCGCTCCGTACGTGTGTTGAACGCGGAGGTGCCATCCGTTCGGCGCTTGGTCATCGGTGATTTGGATCACGGCGAGTACGACTCCATCATCCCCGTTCTCTTGAACGCTTCCGCGCGCGATCTACAAGGGTATGTAGATGCACTCTCCTCTCGTTGCTAGTTGACTCCATAGATTGATCTTGGTGAAACATAGGAAATTTTTTTGTTTTCTGCTACGATCCCCAACAGTGGTATTAGAGCTAGGTCTATGCGTAGTTACTAAGCACGAGTAGAACACAAAGTAGTTGTGGGCGTCGATATTGTCAATTTTCTTGCCGCTACTAGTCTTATCTTGATTCGGCGGCATCGTGGGATGAAGCGGCCCGGACCAACCTTACACATACGCTTACGTGAGACCGGTTCCACCGATTGACATGCACTAGTTGCATAAGGTGGCTGGCGGGTGTCTGTCTCTCCCACTTTAGTCGGATCGGATTCGATGAACAGGGTCCTTATGAAGGGTAAATAGAAATTGGAAATTCACGTTGTGGTTTTGGCGTAGGTAAGAAACGTTCTTGCTAGAAACATATAGCAGCCACGTAAAAACTTGCAACAATAATTAGAGGACGTCAAACTTGTTTTTGCAGCAAGTGTTTTGTGATGTGATATGGCCAAAAGTTGTGATGAATGATGAATGATATATGTGATGTATGAGATTGATCATGTTCTTGTAATAGGGATCACGACTTGCATGTCGATGAGTATGACAACCGACAGGAGCCATAGGAGTTGTCTTTATTTATTTATGACCTGCGTGTCAACATAAACGTCATGTAATTACTTTACTTTATTGCTAAAGCGTTAGCCATAGTAGTAGAAGTAATAGTTGGCGAGCAACTTCATGGAGACACGATGATGGAGATCATGATGATGGAGATCATGGTGTCATGCCGGTGACAAGATGATCATGGAGCCCCAAGATGGAGATCAAAGGAGCTATATGATATTGGCCATATCATGTCACTATTATTTGATTGCATGTGATGTTTATCATGTTTTTGCATCTTGTTTACTTAGAACGACGGTAGTAAATAAGTTGATCCCTCATAATAATTTCAAGAAAGTGTTCCCCCTAACTATGCGCCGTTGCGACAGTTCATTTTTTCGAAGCACCACGTGATGATCGGGTGTGATAGATCAACGTTCACATACAACGGGTGTAAGACAGATTTCACACGCAATACACTTAGGTTGACTTGACGAGCCTAGCATGTACAGACATGGCCTCGGAACACAGAAGACCGAAAGGTCGAGCATGAGTCGTATAGAAGATACGATCAACATGAAGATGTTCACCGATGTTGACTAGTCCGTCTCACGTGATGATCGGACACGGCCTAGTTAACTCGGATCATGTTATACTTAGATGACTGGAGGGATGTCTATCTGAGTGGGAGTTCATTGAATAATTTGATTAGATGAACTTAATTATCATGAACTTAGTCTAAAATCTTTACAATATGTCTTGTAGATCAAATGGCCCACGTTGTCCTCAACTTCAACACGTTCCTAGAGAAAACCAAGCTGAAAGACGATGGCAGCAACTATACGGACTGGGTCTGGAACATGAGGATCATCCTCATAGCTGCCAAGAAAGATTATGTCCCAGAAGCACCTCTAGGTGACGCACCCGTCCCATAGAACCAAGACGTTATGAACGCTTGGCAGACACGTGCTGATGATTACTCCCTCGTTCAGTGCGGCATGCTTTACAGCTTAGAACCGGGGCTCCAAAAGCGTTTTGAGAGACACGGAGCATATGAGATGTTCGAAAGAGCTGAAAATGGTTTTCAAGCTCATGCCCGGGTCGAGAGATATGAAGTCTCCGACAAGTTCTTCAGCTGTAAGATGGAGGAAAACAGTTCTGTCAGCGAGCACATACTCAAAATGTCTGGGTTGCATAACCGCTTGACTCAGCTGGGAGTTACTCCCGGATGACGGGTCATTGACAGAATCCTTCAGTCGCTTCACCAGCTACAAGAGCCTTTGTGATGAACTCAAATATGCAGGGGATGGAAAAGACATTCCTGAAGTATTTGCAATGCTAAATCAGCAGAGGTAGAAGTCAAAAGGAACATCAAGTGTTGATGGTAATAAAACCACTAAGTCAAGAAAGGCAAGGGTAAGAAGAACTTCAAGAAGGACGGCAAGGAGTTGCGCGCTGGTAAGTAAGCTGCCGGGAAGAGCAAAGAATGGACCCAGCCGAGCCTGAGTGTTTTATTGCAAGGGAAAGTGGTCACTGGAAGCGGAACTGCCCCAAATAACTTAGCGGACAAAGGCCGGCATCACAAAAGGTATATGTGATATACATGTTATTGATTGTGTACTTACAGTAATCGTAGTAGCTCCTGGGTATTTGATACCGGTGCGGTTGCTCACATTTGTAACTCAAAGCAGGAGCTGCGGAATAAGCGGAGACTGGCGAAGGACGAGGTGACGATGCGCGTCGGGAATGGTTCCAAGGTCGATGTGATCGCCGTCGGCACGCTACCTCTACATTTACCTACGGGATTAGTTTTAAACCTCAATAATTGTTATTTAGTGCCAGCTTTGAGCATGAACATTGTATCAGGATCTCGTTTAATCGAGATGGCTACTCATTTAAATCCGAGAATAATGGTTGTTCTATTTATATGAGAGATATGTTTTATGGTCATGCTCCGATGGTGAATGGTTTATTCTTAATGAATCTCGAGCGTAATGCTACACATATTCATAGTGTGAATACCAAAAGATGTAAGGTTGATAATGATAGTCCCACATACTTGTGGCACTGCCGCCTTGGTCACATAGGTGTCAAACGCATGAAGAAGCTCCATGCAGATGGACTTTTAGAGTCTCTTGATTACGAATCATCAAACGCATGAAGAAGCTCCATGCAGATGGACTTTTAGAGTCTCTTGATTACGAATCATTTGACACGTGCGAACCATGCCTCATGGGTAAGATGACCAAGACTCCGTTCTCAAGAACAATGGAGCGAGCAACCAACCTATTGGAAATCATACATACTGATGTGTGCGGTCCAATGAGTGTTGAGGCTCGTGGTGGCTATCGTTATGTTCTCATCCTCACTGATGACTTGAGTAGATATGGGTATGTCTACTTAATGAAACACAAGTCTGAAACCTTTGAAAAGTTCAAGGGATTTCAGAGTGAGGTTGAAAATCAACGTGACAGAAAAATCAAGTTTTTGCGATCAGATCGTGGAGGAGAATACTTGAGTCACGAATTTGGCACACACTTAAGAAAATGTGGAATAGTTTCACAACTCACGCCGCCTGGAACACCTCAGCGTAATGGTGTGTCCGAACGTCGTAATCGCACTCTATTGGATATGGTGCGATCTATGATGTCTCTTACCGATTTACCGCTGTCATTTTGGGGCTATGCTTTAGAGACTGCCGCATTCACTTTAAATAGGGCTCCGTCAAAATCCGTTGAGACGACACCGTATGAATTATGGTTTGGGAAGAAGCCTAAGCTATCGTTTCTAAAAGTTTGGGGATGCGATGCTTATGTCAAGAAACTTCAACCTGAAAAGCTCGAACCCAAGTCAGAAAAATTCGTCTTCATAGGATACCCTAAAGAAACTATTGGGTATACCTTCTACCTCAGATCCGAAGGCAAGATCTTTGTTGCCAAGAATGGATCCTTTCTAGAGAAAGAGTTTCTCTCGAAAGAAGTAAGTGGGAGGAAAGTAGAGCTTGATGAAGTACTGCCTCTTGAAGCAGAGAGTAGCGCAGCTCAGGAAAATGTTCCTGTGGTGCCTGCACCAATTAGAGAGGAAGTTAATGATGATGATCAAGATATTTCTGATCAAGCTCCTACTGCACTTCGAAGGTCCACAAGGACACGTTCCGCACCAGAGTGGTACGGCAACCCTGTCTTGGAAATCATGTTGTTAGACAACGGTGAACCTTCGAACTATGAAGAAGCGATGGCGGGCCCGGATTTCGACAAATGGCTGGAAGCCATGAAATCCGAGATAGGATCCATGTATGAAAACAAAGTATGGACTTTGACTGACTTGCCTGATGATCGGCGAGCCATAGAAAATAAATGGATCTTTAAGAAGAAGACAGACGCGGATGGTAATGTGACCATCTATAAAGCTAGGCTTGTCGCTAAGGGTTATCGACAAGTTCAAGGGGTTGACTACGATGAGACATTCTCTCCCGTGGCAATGCTGAAGTCCGTCCAAATCATGTTAGCAATTTCCGCATACTATGCTTATGAGATATGGCAAATGGACGTCAAAACGGCATTCCTTAATGGTTATCTTAAGGAAGAACTGTATATGATGCAGCCGGAAGGTTTTGTCAATCCTAAGAATGCTGACAAGGTGTGCAAGCTCCAACGCTCGATTTATGGGCTGGTGCAAGCATCTCGGAGTTGGAACATTCGCTTTGATGAGATGATCAAAGCGTTTGGGTTTATGCAGACTTATGGAGAAGCCTACGTTTACAAGAAAGTGAGTGGGAGCTCTGTAGCATTTCTCATATTATATGTAGATGACATACTT
Organism: Triticum urartu; assembly: GCF_003073215.2. Taxonomy (NCBI): domain Eukaryota; kingdom Viridiplantae; phylum Streptophyta; class Magnoliopsida; order Poales; family Poaceae; genus Triticum; species Triticum urartu. Next base: position 6,084 of record NW_024111599.1, on the reverse strand, counting down.
TTGATGGGAAATGATATAGAACTTTTGGACAGCATTAAGGCCTACTTGAATAAGAGTTTTTCAATGAAGGACCTTGGAGAAGCTGCTTATATATTAGGCATCAAGATCTATAGAGATAGATCAAGACGCCTCATAGGTCTTTCACAAAGCACATACCTTGATAAGATATTGAAGAAGTTCAATATGGATCAGTCTAAGAAGGGGTTCTTGCCTGTGTTGCAAGGTGTGAAATTGAGCTCAGCTCAATGTCCGACCACGGCAGAAGATATAGAAGAGATGAGTGTCATCCCCTATGCCTCAGCCATAGGTTCTATTATGTATGCCATGCTGTGTACCAGACCTGATGTAAACCTTGCCGTAAGTTTGGTAGGTAGGTACCAAAGTAATCCCGGCAAGGAACACTGGACAGCGGTCAAGAATATCCTGAAGTGCCTGAAAAGGACTAAGGAAATGTTTCTCGTTTATGGAGGTGACGAAGAGCTCGTCGTAAAGGGTTACGTCGACGCTAGCTTCGACACAGATCTGGATGACTCTAAGTCACAAACCGGATACGTGTATATTTTGAATGGTGGGGCAGTAAGCTGGTGCAATTGCAAGCAAAGCGTTGTGGCGGGATCTACATGTGAAGCGGAGTACATGGCAGCCTCGGAGGCAGCACACGAAGCAGTCTGGGTGAAGGAGTTCATTACCGACCTAGGAGTCATACCCAATGCGTCGGGCCCGATGACTCTCTTCTGTGACAACACTGGAGCTATTACCCTTGCCAAGGAGCCCAGGTTTCACAGGAAGACCAGGCATATCAAGCGTCGCTTCAACTCCATTCGTGAAAGTGTTCAAAATGGAGACATAGAGATTTGTAAAGTACATACGAACCTGAATGTAGTAGATCCGTTGACTAAACCTCTCCCTAGAGCAAAACATGATCAACACCAGAATTCCATGGGTGTTCGATTCATCACAATGTAACTACATTATTGACTCTAGTGCAAGTGGGAGACTGTTAGAAATATGCCCTAGAGGCAATAATAAAAGGATTATTATTATATTTCCTTGTTCATGATAATTGTCTATTATTCATGCTATAATTTTATTATCCGGAAATCGTAATACATGTGTGAATACATAGACCACAATGTGTCCCTAGTGAGCCTCTAGTTGACTAGCTCGTTGATCAACAGATAGTCATGGTTTCCTGGCTATGGACATGGGGATGTCATTGATAACGGGATCACATCATTAGGAAAATGATGTGATGGACAAGACCCAATCCTAAACATAGCACAAGATCGTATAGTTCGTTTCCAATGTCAAGTATCTTTTCCTTAGGCCATGAGATCGTGTAACTCCCGGATACCGTAGGAGTGCTTTGGGTGTACCAAACGTCACAACGTAACTGGGTGACTATAAAGGTATACTGCGGGTATCTCCGAAAGTGTCTGTTGGGTTGACACGGATCAAGACTGGGATTTGTCACTCCGTATGATGGAGAGGTATCTCTGGGCCCACTCGGTAATGCATCATCACAATGAGCTCAAAGTGACCAAGTGTCTGGTCACGGGATCATGCATTACGGTACGAGTAAAGTGACTTGCCGGCAACGAGATTGAACGAGGTATTGGGATACCGACGATCGAATCTCGGGCAAGTAACGTACCGATTGACAAAGGGAATTGTATACGGGGTTGCTTGAATCCTCGACATCGTGGTTCACCCGATGAGATCATCGAGGATCATGTGGGAGCCAACATGGATATCCAGATCCCGCTGTTGGTTATTGACCGGAGAGCCATCTCGTTCATGTCTACATGTCTCCCGAACCCGTAGGGTCTACACACTTAAGGTTCGGTGACGCTAGGGTTGTAGAGATATGAATATGCAGTAACCCGAAAGTTGTTCGGAGTCCCGGATGAGATCCTGGACGTCACGAGGAGTTCTGAAATGGTCCGGAGGTGAAGAATTATATATAGGAAATGCAGTTTCGGCCATCGGGAGAGTTTCGGGGGTCACCGGTATTGTACCGGGACCACCGGAAGGGTCCCGGGGTCCACCGGGTGGGGCCACCCATCCCGGAGGGCCCCATGGGCCAAAGTAGGGAGGGGAACCAGCCCATAGTGGGCTGGTGCGCCCCCCTTGGCCCACCCCATGCGCCTAGGGTTGGGAACCCTAGGGTGGGGGGCGCCCCACCTGGCTTGGGGGGCACGCCACCCCTTGGCCGCCGCCCCCCCCTAGGAGATCCCATCTCCTAGGGCCGGCGCACCCCCTAGGGGGCCTATATAAAGGGGGGGAGGGAGGGGGCAGCCGCACCCTTGAGTCTTGGCGCCTCCCTCTCCCCTGCAACACCTCTCCCTCTCGTAGTAGAACGGCGAAGCCCTGCTGCGGTGACCCCTGCATCCTCCACCACGCCGTCATGCTGCTGGATCTTCATCAACCTCTCCTTCCCCCTTGCTGGATCAAGAAGGAGGAGACGTCACGCTGACCGTACGTGTGTTGAACGCGGAGGTGCCATCCGTTCGGTGCTAGGATCTCCGGTGATTTGGATCACGTTGAGTACGACTTCCTCATCCCCGTTCTTTGAACGCTTCCGCGCGTGATCTACAAAGGTATGTAGATGCAATCCGATTACTTGTTGCTAGATGAACTCATAGATGGATCTTGGTGAAACCGTAGGAAATTTTTTGTTTTCTGCAACGTTCCCCAACAGTGGCATCATGAGCTAGGTCTATGCGTAGTTCTCTTTGCACGAGTAGAACACAATTTGTTGTGGGCGTAGATGTTGTCAACTTTCTTGCCGCTACTAGTCTTATTTTGCTTCAGCGGTATTGTGGGATGAAGCGGCCCGGACCGACCTTACATGTACGCTTACGTGAGACTGGTTCCACCGACTGACATGCACTAGTTGCATAAGGTGGCTAGCGGGTGTCTGTCTCTCCCACTTTAGTTGGAGCGGATTCGATGAAAAGGGTCCTTATGAAGGGTAAATAGAAGTTGACAAATCACGTTGTGGCTTTCACGTAGGTAAGAAAATGTTCTTGCTAGAACCCTTTTGCAGCCACGTAAAACTTGCAACAACAATTAGAGGACGTCTAACTTGTTTTTGCAGCAAGTGCTTTGTGATGTGATATGGCCAAAGTTGTGATGAATGATGAATGATATATATGTGATGTATGAGATCATGTTCTTGTAATAGGAATCATGACTTGCATGTCGATGAGTATGACAACCGGCAGGAGCCATAGGAGTTGTCTTTATTTTTTGTATGACCTGCGTGTCATTGAGAAACGCCAAGTAAATTACTTTACTTTATTGCTAAACGTGTTAGCCATGGTAGTAGAAGTAATAGTTGGCGAGCAACTTCATGGAGACACGATGATGGAGATCATGATGATGGAGATCATGATGATGGAGATCATGGTGTCATGCCGGTAACAAGATGATCATGGAGCCCCAAGATGGAGATCAAAGGAGCTATGTGATATTGGTCATATCATGTCACTATTATTATTTGATTGCATGTGATGTTTATCATGTTTTTGCATCCTGTTTACTTAGAATGACGGTAGTAAATATGATGATCCCTCATAATAATTTCAAAAAAGTGTTTCCCCTAACTGTGCACCGTTGCGACAGTTCGTTGTTTCGAAGGACCAAGTGATGATCGGGTGTGATAGATTCCAACGTTCACATACAACGGGTGTAAGACAGATTTACACATGCAAACACTTAGGTTGACTTGACGAGCCTAGCATGTACAGACATGGCCTCGGAACACAGAAGACCGAAAGGTCGAGCATGAGTCGTATAGAAGATACGATCAACATGAAGATGTTCACCGATGTTGACTAGTCCGTCTCACGTGATGATCGGACACGGCCTAGTTAACTCGGATCATGTTATACTTAGATGACGGGAGGGATGTCTATCTGAGTGGGAGTTCATTATATAATTTGATTATATGAACTTAATTATCATGAACTTAGTCTAAAATCTTTACAATATGTCTTGTAGATCAAATGGCCCACGTTGTCCTCAACTTCAACGCGTTCCTAGAGAAAACCAAGCTGAAAGATGATGGAAGCAATTATACGGATTGGGTCCAGAACCTGAGGATCATCCTCATAGCTGCCAAGAAAGATTATGTCCTAGAAGCACCGCTAGGTGACGCACCCATCCCACAGAACCAAGACGTTATGAACGCTTGGCAGACACGTGCTGATGACTACTCCCTCGTTCAGTGCGGCATGCTTTACAGCTTAGAACCGGGGCTCCAAAAGCATTTTGAGAGACACGGAACATATGAGATGTTCGAAGAGCTGAAAATGGTTTTTCAAGCTCATGCCCGGGTCAAGAGATATGAAGTCTCCGACAAGTTCTTCAGTTGTAAGATGGAGGAAAATAGTTCTGTCAGTGAGCACATACTCACTATGTCTGGATTACATAACCGCTTAACTCAGCTGGGAGTTAATCTCCCGGATGACACGGTCATTGATAGAATCCTTCAGTCGCTTCCACCGAGCTACAAGAGCTTTGTGATGAACTTCAATATGCAGGGGATGGAAAAGACCATTCCTGAGGTATTTTCAATGCTGAAATCAGCAGAGGTAGAAGTCAAAAAGGAACATCAAGTGTTGATGGTCAATAAAGCCACCAAGTTCAAGAAAGGCAAGGGTAAAAAGAATTTCAAGAAGGACGGCAAGGGAGTTGCCGCGCCCGGTAAGTAAGCTGCCGGGAAGAAGCCAAAGAATGGACCCAAGCCCGAGACTGAGTGCTTTTATTGCAAGGGAAGTGGTCACTGGAAGCGGAACTGCTCCAAATACTTAGCGGACAAGAAGGCTGGCAACACAAAAGGTATATGTGATATACATGTAATTGATGTGTACCTTACCAGTATTCGTAGTAGCTCCTGGGTATTTGATACCGGTGCGGTTGCTCACATTTGTAACTCAAAGCAGGAGCTGCGGAATAAAAGGAGACTAGCGAAGAACGAGATGACGATGCGCGTCGGGAATGGTTCCAAGGTCGATGTGATCGCCGTCGGCACGCTACCTCTACATTTACCCATGGGATTAGTTTTAAACCTCAATAATTGTTATTTAGTACCAGCTTTGAGCATGAACATTGTATCAGGATCTCGTTTAATTCGAGATGGCTACTCATTTAAATCCGAGAATAATGGTTGTTCTATTTATATGAGAGATATGTTTTATGGTCACGCTCCTATGGTGAATGGTTTATTCTTAATGAATCTCGAGCGTAATGCTACACATATTCATAGTGTGAATACCAAAAGATGTAAGGTTGATAATGATAGTCCCACATACTTGTGGCACTGCCGCCTTGGTCACATAGGTGTCAAACGCATGAAGAAGCTCCATGCAGATGGACTTTTAGAGTCTCTTGATTACGAATCATTTGACACGTGCGAACCATGCCTCATGGGTAAGATGACCAAGACTCCGTTCTCAGGAACAATGGAGCGAGCAACCAACCTATTGGAAATCATACATACTGATGTGTGCGGTCCAATGAGTGTTGAGGCTCGTGGTGGCTATCGTTATGTTCTCACCCTCACTGATGACTTGAGTAGATATGGGTATGTCTACTTAATGAAACACAAGTCTGAAACCTTTGAAAAGTTCAAGGAATTTCAGAGTGAGGTTGAAAATCAACGTGACAGAAAAATCAAGTTTTTGCGATCAGATCATGGAGGAGAATACTTGAGTCACGAATTTGGCACACACTTAAGAAAATGTGGAATAGTTTCACAACTCACGCCGCCTGGAACACCTCAGCGTAATGGTGTGTCCGAACATCGTAATCGCACTCTATTGGATATGATGCGATCTATGATGTCTCTTACCGATTTACTGCTGTCATTTTGGGGCTATGCTTTAGAGACTGCCGCATTCACTTTAAATAGGGCTCCGTCGAAATCCGTTGAGACGACACCGTATGAATTATGGTTTGGGAAGAAGCCTAAGCTGTCGTTTCTAAAAGTTTGGGGATGCGATGCTTATGTCAAGAAACTTCAACCTGAAAAGCTCGAACCCAAGTCGGAAAAATGCGTCTTCATAGGATACCCTAAAG
>NW_024111598.1:0-9237 GCF_003073215.2 Triticum urartu | reverse complement strand
ATTCACCGCAACCAGAGCCCCTCCCGTCCGTCCAACGCCACCAAATGACTCCACTTCGACTTGCGGAGCCGCCCAGCTACTCAAACCCGACCGGGAGCCACCATAGTTCAAACGCCCAAAACTCCCTAAGCCACCGGCCGCCGCGAAGCTCGCCGCTGGCGATTCCCTCCACCCCCTACGACCCTACAACCACCGGGAGGACCGCCTAGGAGTGGCGGATCCATCCCTGCATTCAGATGCCCGCGAAGAACCGCCGTTCGCCGGCGACGATCGCCGGATATACCGCCTCCTCTCGGGGCAGAGGAAGAGGAGGGAGGTCGACTAGTCAAACCTGACCAGTGGGTCCCCCGGGCCCACTGTCAGTGACTCACGCGCCAGCCACGCTGGATAAGTGGAGGCGTAAAGGCTCAAGTACGCCTTCTCTGTGCGAAAGCGTAATCCCGTTCGAAGCGCTTTCTTTTCTGTTTTATTTAAATAACAGATTTGACCAGAACTTTGACTATCTATAACTCTTTGAATATAACTCCAAATGAATTGATTCTTTTTCCTACATCTCTCAAATTCTGTCTAGTTTATTTTAAGATTTATTTGAAAATTTTCCAAACAACTTTTTTGTACTGTTTTTGAAATATGTGTTATTTGCATATTTTTGAAAATAGGATTTTTGGAGAAAGGAAGAAAACTTTCAAAAGTTTTGGAGAACACCCCACCTCTCCACACCTTTAAGGCAAGCATTCTGAACCCCGGAATAATAATTTTGGTGTGATAGTTGACACATTTATAACACCACCTTATATCGGAGAACTTGTTATTTCATGTGATATGATCATTTGCATGAAGGCATATTAGTGATTTCCTTGCTGTTGGAAATGAATATACTTGTGATGGTAATCACCCTCATGTGCCTTGCATGCATGCCGGAAAGGAATCCGGGAAAGCCTCTGCCTTGGGTAGGAGTGAGCTTGTCGCCGGTCCCCGTCGGGATGGTTATGTCCGGTATGGCATGGTAAGGTATATTGAGTGGTGATTTTGTTGGTTGATATATTTTTGTTATACATGTCATGCAGGGAATTTATAAACCTCCTGAGTCGACCGTAGATCGAGTCTTGTTCCAGTAACCCCCATACTTGTTTTGTACTACCACTTGTCCCTGCCGCAGGTAGGGTACGGTTCAGTAAGTCGTCAACCCCTTTCCAGCAGACACCGTACAGAGAGGCCATGGTGGAAGATACCGGTTGTAGCCGGTAGGCAGACCACCTGGTCCGGGGGCATGGGTGTTTCCGGTTGGGACCGAGAGGGGAGGCCACCCCTTAGAGCGCGCGATATAAATTTGATCCCATGCTACGCGAGGTTGTAGCCTCCCCACTTAGAGTTTTGCTTAACAAGTGTCGTGGGTGATTCCAGACACCGATGAGTTAAGCTGGTGTGTGCAAGTTAGGCGTGTTTTCAACTAAAAGGCCATAGACGGAATTAGTCCCGATGGACTAAAGGAATCCGTTACTCGTGGGTAAAGAGTACACCCTCTGCAGAGATTAAAACCTATTCGAAGAGCCGTGTCCATGGTTAAGGATTACAGTCTGGGATGGGTCAAGTGTTGGTCTTAGTGTCGGTCTTCGGAGGAGATATTGTTAAACCAAACTTGGATACCGACTAGTTACTTGTGAGGACCATGATTATTATTTTGTGATGGACTAACCCGTTGCATTATCTGTATTATCGAGTATCCCTGGGACGGTTCTACCTCCTGGATATTCATTGTGATTATTTATTTTATAAGCCCTTTATGTGGTGTCGCTGAGACGCCCGACTGTGGCATTTCTCTTATAAGCCCTTTATGTGGTGTCGCTCAGACGCCCGACTGTGGCATTTCTTTTAAAGCCCTTTATGTGGTGTCACTCAGACGCCCGACTGTGGCATTTCTTTTAAAGCCCTTTATGTGGTGTCGCTCAGATGCCCGACTATGGCATTTCTTTTAAAGCCCTTTATGTGGTGTCACTCAGACGCCCGACTGCGGCATTTTATTCCCACTCTATTACTGCTTATTCATGTTGCATGAAAATAACCTGCTTGCATGCATAAAAGATGTTTTATTTATGATTGACGATGTGATCATAGAAGTTTTCAGTGCATGATTATCAATTATATTATCCCAGTGTTCATAATGTTTGCGAGTACATTCAAAGTACTCACTGGCTTGTCCCTGGCTATTGTCTTGGCCAGATTTCTGCTTGGAGAGGAGCGTGGCGATGACAGCCTCGAGACCTAAGCAACGGTGATAGCAGCCTCGTGAAGATAGGAGTTAACCTGGTCAGCTGTTCCTGTGGGAAATGGAGTCCCATAGACACTGATGTCTCTCAAACCGCTTCCGCCATCAACCACTAGAAACCCAATTGTTGTACTCACAGGCCAGAATGGTCTTGTACTACATATTTTGTATTTTTGCTTGGAATTTCTGTATCAAGTTGGTGCCTCATCAGCTAACAGTAATCCTAGGGCTGGTGAGCACGATGGCCACTTTCTGGAAATTTATACCCAGAAAACCGGTCGTGACAAACTTGGTATCAGAGCCAGGCTGACCATTGGCTAATCTTATCTTAGCCAGGTCAATAAACTTAGGCAGACCAACCCATCAAGCCATAACCCAGCCAAGCTTCTCATGCAAGATAGCCACACAGTGACCCAACACCTTTCGGCAGTCGGTGCCCAACCTATCAACCTAACCTATCGCTCATGCGCCAGTGATCGAATCTTAAATAGTCCTTTCTCGCAAGCGTGCAGAGGAAGACTCCGTCCCCTTTTTCCTATAAAAAGGGGCACGCTAGCCCCAACACAGCACAGCACAGCCTCTACCCCAAACCAAGCTACAATGCCTGGTCCTGTCGTGCACAATGAGACCACGGCAACCAACCTTGGAGGCTTTGTGACCATACTCGCAAACCTGACTCGTCGTGCCTATGCGTTAGAAGAGCCCCCAGAATATGTTGTGTACCAAGGACCCATGAGCGGTGAGAACCGTCAATTCTGGGCCACTGTACACATCTACGGTAGGAGTCTAGAGCCCGAGCGCCCCTACAGGTTCACCGGAAGGACAAATTCCTTTGAACCTCAAGCCATCCAACTAGCTGCTCGAGAGGCTATAGTTCATCTCCGGCACTTGTCGCCCAGAGTTAACTGTCGCTCGTTCCACTACTACCCCAGACATGAAGGGTATGGTAGACCACCCCAAGTTGCCAACGGAGATCACGAGACAGATCCCGCATTATTGCACCTAGTGCGCTATGTAAGTGCACTAGAGGTATTGTTTGACCAGATCACCATTGATCTGATCGCAGCTCGAGGAGAGCTGGTTCGTCGAGCCCCGGCGAGAGAAGAGAACGAGCCCAACGCCGACAACCCAGTCGTGCTGTTTGGACACCCGATCGAGTCCCTGAGGCCTGCCCCAGCCATCGGCCAAGGTGCTGCGATAACCCAGAAGTGCTTCGTCGCATGTTGGGAGCACACTCCAACGGGGTTGTGGCCCACAATCCCCAAGATGGTCCTCATCGCTACCCCGAGCCTGCAGCCCCTCAACCCACTCCAGCTAATTCCGACGACGAGACCCGTGGAGGAGCCTCAAGGCACGCCCGCTTGGATGTAAACGAGGTAGACTAAGTCACCCGAGTCGTATCGAGTCCCAGTGTACCCTCGCTTTGTAATCGTGTGGCCTTGTAATTAAATGTCGCCTGTTGTCGTGCCTTTGTTTTAATAGTAGCCTTCCCTGGATACGCCAGTATGCGGTATGAGATTTCTATCCCAGGCACAGTTACCAAAAACCTCCCCGACAACCCCCACGGTAACACATCACTATAGTGAAATGTGTGAATCTGTGGCTTGACCCCGACCCTTGGAACAGAGCTGAAAATTTTCTTTACCATTCACCTCGGTAAAAATGACCCAGCTCCGGTGCTATAAAAAGGCCACCGCGTGACCTTGCCAAGCACCTCTCACCTTGTGCACCACCCTCACAACCATTTCCTAGCCATGCCGAGCCCTAGCATTTATCTGAGAACCCCAGATGCAACCCCGGGTAGTTTTGTCAACATATTGCGGGATTTTACCTGCAGTACCATGGGCGCTAACCAGCCACCCCAGTACGAGTTGTTCAAATCAAGAATCACCCCTTCCACCTCGAGATATTGGGCAGCAGTACACATCCCTCCCGTAAACTGAAACCAAGATCCAACGGAGGTCTCCTTCGTGGGGAAATCTATGCCAACCCCACATATGGCCATAGAAGCTGTTGCATACGAAGCGCTTGCTCGCCTTTGATTCTCGGTACCCTATGCCAGCGACCGAGGGTATTATTACTTCCCGAGCCGTGCAGCACCCGGAGGAGTGACATCTTTTCCCGGTGGACGAATTGAGAGAGACCCAGTCCTGGCCAACCTTGTCCAGTACGTCATCGCTCAAGAGCGTTTAACCCAACGTGTGATGGGTTATCTCCAGAGCCTCGCAGATTTAAATCCTCAGATCGCCATCGGCAGAGCACTAAGGCCCGACCAGGAGAGACACGTGCATCGACTGGTCAATCCACTTCCCCCGATAGAAGAGGAGTGTATCCCAGTACCAGAAACGTTTTCTAGGGACCCCGTCCAGTTACCGTTTCCATTTTAGACGTCGCTGCGGTGTTCATTATTGCAACATTTATTTATGTGTGTGACTTATGCGTGATACCCTGAGTTTGTGCGACGAGTCAATTATTTGGCTTCTACTAATGTGTGTAGTTTTTGTTGTGGTTTATGCCCCTTTTAAAATTAACTGTTTTTCCCTCGTAAAATCCTGGAGTGAGATTTCTTTTTTCCTGAGTTGCTACATCTGCACCTTCTCACGACGTGGATTAATTAATTTCACACAGCACCACGGAGCAGACTCACAACCATAATCATTCTAACACATACACTGTTTGCAAAACTTTGCAACGGTGTTACATCCAGCTAATCACCCCCTAACAACAGTTAGCACCCGGCACACCCCATCTACTCCTCGTGATCACCACCACCGCGGAGAGCCAACACCCGAGCAGCAGCGTCGCGACGATCATCGAGGATCATCGCGCACAGGAGCACGGAGAGCCCCAGCAGTGTCGCCAGCCCTCCGCATATCAGGATCGCAAACCAGTCCGGCATCACCTCCGCCATTAGAGCCTAACCCGAGTTTTTGTAAGCAGTAATGGAGGAAGAAGGAGGAGGAGAAGTGAGGCCAAGTGTGAGGAAGAAGAGAGGGGCACCCCGGCCGTTTTATAGCTTGAGCTGGGTGTACGGTGGGCGAAGTCCACCAACGCCGCTCGTCGCCGATCGCCGGTGTTCGGAGACGAATCCGCGAGCAGTGCCGACAGCGCGCTGGCCCGCGAGGTGAGTGCACGCTGCACCGGCAGCTAGCACGCCGCGCACTACCGCGGTACGGCCTAGATGCCCTACGCGCTAGGCGTCGCCGGTGGAGATAGCGCGCGGGAGAGAGGAAGAAGAGAGAACCAGAGGGAGAAGAAGAGGCTGACAGTGGGCCCCGGGTCCACCTGTCGGCCAGAAAGAGCACTATGCTCTCGGGTACGACCAGCGTATATTTAAATTTAGAGGTTATTCTAAATTTATATCCAGCGTAGAAATCTCACGTTTTTGTCCCTAACCGTAGATTTTTCCACGCAGCACCAGTATTCACACTGTGGTTTTTCACCACTTATTGCCCTCTCACTGTAGCCACATTTTTATTGCGTATAGTTTTTCTTAAAACAACTTTGAACAAATCTCGAGGACGAGATTTTTCTTAAGGGGGGTAGTGTTGTGACACCCAAAATTTTTGGCCCTGTTTTATTAATTAAGATTTTGCCAGGAATTAAAACTTTTATTTTTTGGGCTCCCTTTTTATTTTTGAACCATTATCTCCCTTGTTATTATGGAGTTCTTCCCCCAAAGTGAAAACCTTTCAAATATGTTATTGGACTTGTTTAACCTCTCAAGAAAAACTTTTCTTTTACCAGTATGACTAATTACATAATTAATTTGCTTGATATTTATTTTCTTGAAAAATGGTTTTTCAAGGTTATATGGCCATATTTAAACTATAACCATTTGATAAATTCACTTAAAATTCCAACCAAAATTTGGAGATGTCATGTGATGTTTTTAAATCACTTTTATACAAAAATATCTTTTATTCATGAAATATTTTGAGCTCTACACTCAATTTTTCTTCTCTGGTCCAGAGTGCAATTTTGCACTACAACCCATCTAAATATTTCTTTCTAGCCTCCACCAAAATTATGGGATGTTGGTAGTAGCATATGATTCAACATTATGCAAAAACCTAGTGCTGTTCTTTGAAAATTTTGAGTGAATCAACCTCTTTTCCCTTCTGGTCCAGCCTTGGGATTTCTACTACAACCCTATTTATTTTTGCTCCAGTGACCTTGTGCCTTCTCCTACTTGTAGACAGCCCTACCAAACCCCTAAGTCCAGGAGCATGCACCCATTGGATCATTTTTGGTTCATGAAATAATGCCATTTATCTCCTGTCCAGAATTGTAGTTTTTCAAAGCTTGCACTAACAAGTTTGTGCTTTTCACAAACTAACCTCACCACCCTCTTATTCATCTAAAGAGACCACCATCTGGAGTTTTTGGCCAATCCAAGACCTGCCTAAGTGCCCTTAGCATTTTGTCAAACACCTTACGGGCATGATCTGTTTTGACATGAATTTTGACATTGCACTGTGAGCTTGCACCTTTGATCAAACCAACTTGTCCATTAGGCTCCTAGTTACTCCTAACCTGGGTCTGTTAAGTGCCAGCCTCACCCAAGCCCTGTAGCAGGCCCTGGCATTACGACGAGCACGTCCCGTGCACGGCCAGAGCGCGAGCAGAGCGTGTGTTTGGCACGCGTTTTGCACGTGCCGCGCCCGAGCCGACGCGTCGCGCCCCTGGCCTTGCCACCACTGCAGAGCCACGCCACTCGCTCCCTTCTCACCGCATCACGCCAAGCCGCCCCTCGCCACGTCCCCGGCAAGCCAAGAGCTAGCCAGCACGGCCGCCCGACAGCCCCTGCTCATGTCGGCACCGCCAAGCCTCTCCCGCTCGCCAGCTCGCCCCTGGAGCAGTGCCCGCTTGTCCGCTAGCTCCTGCCGCCATCCCCAGCCCCGCCACGTTGCCCTGCAAGCTACAGAACGTCTGTCGCCGGCAGCCTTATCCACCGCCGCGGAACAGACCTCGTCACGCTATAAAAGGAGGCCCCCGAGCTCGTCCGAGCACTCAGGCGACCTCGGGCCACCCCCATGGCACCCCCACAGCCAGCAATCGTCGGGGGAAAGCCGTCTTCCCCAACTCCGGCCGGTTCGACCGCCGCCGCATCCCAGCTCCATTCACCGCAACCAGAGCCCCTCCCGTCCGTCCAACGCCACCAAATGACTCCACTTCGACTTGCGGAGCCGCCCAGCTACTCAAACCCGACCGGGAGCCACCATAGTTCAAACGCCCAAAACTCCCTAAGCCACCGGCCGCCGCGAAGCTCGCCGCTGGCGATTCCCTCCACCCCCTACGACCCTACAACCACCGGGAGGACCGCCTAGGAGTGGCGGATCCATCCCTGCATTCAGATGCCCGCGAAGAACCGCCGTTCGCCGGCGACGATCGCCGGATATACCGCCTCCTCTCGGGGCAGAGGAAGAGGAGGGAGGTCGACTAGTCAAACCTGACCAGTGGGTCCCCCGGGCCCACTGTCAGTGACTCACGCGCCAGCCACGCTGGATAAGTGGAGGCGTAAAGGCTCAAGTACGCCTTCTCTGTGCGAAAGCGTAATCCCGTTCGAAGCGCTTTCTTTTCTGTTTTATTTAAATAACAGATTTGACCAGAACTTTGACTATCTATAACTCTTTGAATATAACTCCAAATGAATTGATTCTTTTTCCTACATCTCTCAAATTCTGTCTAGTTTATTTTAAGATTTATTTGAAAATTTTCCAAACAACTTTTTTGTACTGTTTTTGAAATATGTGTTATTTGCATATTTTTGAAAATAGGATTTTTGGAGAAAGGAAGAAAACTTTCAAAAGTTTTGGAGAACACCCCACCTCTCCACACCTTTAAGGCAAGCATTCTGAACCCCGGAATAATAATTTTGGTGTGATAGTTGACACATTTATAACACCACCTTATATCGGAGAACTTGTTATTTCATGTGATATGATCATTTGCATGAAGGCATATTAGTGATTTCCTTGCTGTTGGAAATGAATATACTTGTGATGGTAATCACCCTCATGTGCCTTGCATGCATGCCGGAAAGGAATCCGGGAAAGCCTCTGCCTTGGGTAGGAGTGAGCTTGTCGCCGGTCCCCGTCGGGATGGTTATGTCCGGTATGGCATGGTAAGGTATATTGAGTGGTGATTTTGTTGGTTGATATATTTTTGTTATACATGTCATGCAGGGAATTTATAAACCTCCTGAGTCGACCGTAGATCGAGTCTTGTTCCAGTAACCCCCATACTTGTTTTGTACTACCACTTGTCCCTGCCGCAGGTAGGGTACGGTTCAGTAAGTCGTCAACCCCTTTCCAGCAGACACCGTACAGAGAGGCCATGGTGGAAGATACCGGTTGTAGCCGGTAGGCAGACCACCTGGTCCGGGGGCATGGGTGTTTCCGGTTGGGACCGAGAGGGGAGGCCACCCCTTAGAGCGCGCGATATAAATTTGATCCCATGCTACGCGAGGTTGTAGCCTCCCCACTTAGAGTTTTGCTTAACAAGTGTCGTGGGTGATTCCAGACACCGATGAGTTAAGCTGGTGTGTGCAAGTTAGGCGTGTTTTCAACTAAAAGGCCATAGACGGAATTAGTCCCGATGGACTAAAGGAATCCGTTACTCGTGGGTAAAGAGTACACCCTCTGCAGAGATTAAAACCTATTCGAAGAGCCGTGTCCATGGTTAAGGATTACAGTCTGGGATGGGTCAAGTGTTGGTCTTAGTGTCGGTCTTCGGAGGAGATATTGTTAAACCAAACTTGGATACCGACTAGTTACTTGTGAGGACCATGATTATTATTTTGTGATGGACTAACCCGTTGCATTATCTGTATTATCGAGTATCCCTGGGACGGTTCTACCTCCTGGATATTCATTGTGATTATTTATTTTATAAGCCCTTATGTGGTGTCGCTGAGACGCCCGACTGTGGCATTTCTCTTATAAGCCCTTTATGTGGTGTCGCCCAGA
>NW_024111597.1:0-19202 GCF_003073215.2 Triticum urartu | reverse complement strand
AGCAAATATTATAGTCCACACTGTTATCTCGAGCCAAATGCAAGTTTAAACGCCTCCCCGAGGCATGATACATGTGCAGGAATTAAAAGCAGGACATGAGCCGCGACGGAGTCACTTGTCGGCGGTGGAGCAGCGCGGATTGGGCACGCCTCACGGGGCGGTGGAGTCGACGGCACCTTGCTTCGGCTTGGTGCCGAAGGCCCGGAACTTCCCCAGCAGGGCCTCTACGCGACCCTTCACGGCCTCGGCAGCGGCAGCGGCACGCTCGCCGCTCACTGGCTCCAGCAGGCTGTCGAGGTCGATACCGGGATCGCGAAGGTAGATGTGGGTGAGGACCCGCGTCAGTGCTGCAGAAGATAGGACACGTGCCTTGGCCTCGGCCGTGGGGCCAAGGCCAAGGGCGACATCTTCAAGAGCGTGAACCAGGAAGGGAAGCAGCTTGGCGGGGCCGTCCTCGGCGCCAGCCAGTGGGCTCTCCCGGCCGCTGTCGTAAAGCGTCCTCAGTGAGGAGCGAGCCTTCACCTCCATCTCCGTGAAGGCCACGCGGTCCTCGGCAAGAACCAGGGCCTCGTCGTCCAGCTTGGCCTTCCTCGCCCCCAACTCCTGCTCCAGCGCGCCTAGGCGGTCGCGGCGTTTCTTGAGCTTGACCTCCCTCTCCTCGAGAGCCGCCTCACGAGCCTTCACGTCTTCTTCCTGCTCTTGGCGAAGGCGGACCTCGTTCGCGAGCTGGCCCCGCAAATCTTGCAGCTCGCCCTCCAGCGCCTTGCAATGCCCACGGACGTCGACCACCTCCCCCAGGGCTGCGTCACGGGCAGCCTTCGCCTCAAGGACGGCCTGCTTCTCCTCGTCGCATGCCATTGAGGCCTGGACCAGCGCCGCCCGAATCGAAGCGTCAGAGCGAACCCATCCTGAAGCCAGCTCCAAGTGCCCGGCCACCAAGAGGGCGTCGGCGGCAAGAAGATCCTGCCGCAGTCGGTCCAGCTCAGCAACAGCACGATCCAGAACGACAGAAGGATTCGGAGAGACATCAGCCGGTGGAGTAGGAGGAGAAGGCGGCAGCGCGGCCGCAGCATCCTGAGGCGGAGTCTGCCGCACCCCGACAGCTGTGGTGGCGGCGGCAGGCGAGAGCACTTTGGGAGCCACCTGGGCCGTGGGGGCTGAGCTCACCCCAGCCGGCTCAGCCAGGCCTCGCGAGGACGACTGGGCAGGAGAAGCCTGTGCGTCGCGGTCACCCTCCTTTGCAGGCAGAGGCGCTGCCACAGATGGAACCTCGGGAGCCCCCTTCGGCTTCTTTGCTGCGGGCGCCAGCCTATCCAAGAGATGCGGACGTCAAGCCTCTGAAGCAGAGCAAGAGATAAAGACAGGAATCGAATGCTTACGGGTCGTCGCCAGCGAGCTCAAGCGGCCTCCGGCCAAATTTGAAGCCTGAAAGCCGGCTGGAAGGGTCAACCTCGGGAAGCTTGGAGGCGGAAGGTGCATCTGCGGTCCGCCCTGGGGCCGGGGCCGACCCTCAGGAGATCAGCCCGGTCCTGTCCTTCTTCGGGATCGGGGGTGAGCTCCCGCCGTCCTGCTCGTCATCGTCTTGATCGTCATCCTTGTCGTCATCTCTTGGAGAGAGGCGGAGAACGCGAGACCTGCGCCGGGGATGGGAGCCCTCGACTCTCCGTCAGTCGCCTCAGAGTCAGGCCCTTTTCCCCGCTCCCCTCCTTCCTCCTCTTCGCTGGAGTCGTCGGAGGGCACGTCCACCTGTTCCTCTGGATTTTCCATGGGCACAGGCCCATCCCTGTTGCAGACGGGCATGGACTCCACTACCTGCTCCCAGTCGTCGCGGAAGAACAAGGGCGTAGGAGCGCCCACCGACCTCGCCACATCGCCCCCGACCAGAGATTGGAGGACAGCAGCCAGATCTCCGTCGGCTAAGGCCGCGGGGCTCGAACGGGGCCTCCACATCGGAAGCGAATACTGCCGAAGCGGAGCCAGCTGGTGCTCCAGGAATTCCCTCAGCAGCGACGCGCCGGTCAGCTTCGCCGCCGCCATATTGGACGGCCTCAGATCCGCGTCCATCTTCTCCAACATCAGCTTCGCGCGGGGGTCCGTGAGCTCTGCTCGACCCCAATTGCTGGAGCTCGTGGGCTGCTCCGTTGGCAAGATCAGCCGAGGGTGGATGCACCCAGCATCCACCAAGACCCACTTTCTCCTAAAGCCCTCAATCCTTTTCCCGGGGTTCGAAATGGCAATGGCGCCACCGTACACGATGAAGCTCGCGCACGCGGAAGCAGTACCATGAGAGGTCCGAAGGTAAAAGTAGTGGCGCAGCAAGGCCACTGAGGGCTGCACCCCTACGTGAGCCTCGCAGTAATAGGCGAAGATTGCCAGGAGAAGGACGGAGTTGTGGTGGAGATGCAGGGCTTGCAGCTTATAGTGGCGGAGGACAGAGAAGAAGAACTCGGAGAAGGGAGGCACCAGGCCAGCAGCGATGGCACTTACGAAGAGCGGATAGAAGGTGCTCCCTTGACCCTCAGGGGTGGCGGAGCCGGCTTTAAACACCTTCGCCCCGTTGACGCCCCGCGCCGTCGCCATCCGGCGCAACCGGGCAAGGCTCGCCTCCGACACGTTTGGCGGGTCCAGGGCGGACGAGTACCAAGCTACAGCTGGGGGCTGGCGAGGCGCCATGGCTTCCTAGGTCACACGGTCGGAGCGGATCTAGAAATTTTGGAGGAAGGAAGGAGAGGCGCAAGAAAGGGGATCTGAGCAGCAACCGGGGAAAGGAAGGAGCGAAGCCTAGGTGGGTGCCGCTCCTTAATCAACTCGCACGGTTGCTAAGGCGCCCACGTCCAATCAACCGCCACGCGGCGCCCAAGGCCGCAGACTGTTAGGGCCCGCGGCGCTTCGCTCTTGCCCTTCTGCCTCCCTGCACGGCCAAGTCCCGGCGCGCCTTGGGCCCGGGGGCTACTGTCGGCGTTCTGGGAACGGGGGTCCCCAGACTTGCCTGCCTGCGGCCTGCGGCGTGGCTCAAAAGGGGGGCCCAGCGCGGCCCATCTTCACCAACACAAACCCAAGACCCTCGCGAGGGGCCAAGCCTCGCGGGGCGGACGACACGGAGCTTCCTCAGGCACGGCCTCGTCAGGCTGGCTCACGAGGAGGCAGAGAGATCAAGGCGGGGTACCTCACGAGGTGCCCGTGACGCAAGCCATGACGACCGAGGGCGCCAGGCGGGTGCCAGCCCGCGCAGTGTCCTCCTTCCGTCTTTGGTGCAAGGGGGGCAAGTGCAGCCGCAGAGTACCGAGGCATCAGGCAAAGGTTGCCATTTCGGTGCAACGAGACCAAGACCAAGAGGACTACGAGATGGAGGTCACCGTGGAGCCCAAGACGGCGTCATCACCAGAGCTTTGCGCAGGCGAAGACTACTTTTGTTAGGGTAGCTTGTACTAGCTGTCCCCCTTCAAATTAGCCCACCATTGTTGGCTCCCTTCCCGCTCGATATTTGGGAAGAGGACCAGGGCCTCTATAAATAGGACCAGCCACCCACAGAGCAAAGGGGGCAAGGGAAAAAGAGAAGGACGGACGATGACGACGACCACACGAACACACAAGGAGAGAGACCGAAGGGCAAAAGAAAGAAAGAAAGAGAGAGAGAGAGAGAGAGAGAGAGAGAGAGAGAGAGAGAGAAGGGTGACCGAGCTCCTCCCAGCAGTTCATCGCCCCAGCCAAGAACAGACCCTCGCGAGGCTGTTCTTCCTTGTATTGTTCATCATCATCAGCCCAAGAGGCAATCCACCACACCACACACTGGAGTAGGGTATTACACCACAACGGTGGCCCGAACCAGTATAAACCCTGTGTCTCTTGTGTTGTTCTTTCCTTAGTTTAGATCCTAGCAAGGCGGAGGGGTGCAGGTAGGTAGGAGATGAAAGCTCCGCGCGCACCCCAGTGTTCGAACCTCAAGGGTCTGCCGGAACCCGAAATCCGGCACACACAACTTGCCAATCTCGGTGGGACCGAATTGATAAACTCGGTCGGACCGATTCAAAAAATCTAGTGACCATTAGGGTTTTCGGTGGGACCGACTGAATCAACTCGGTAGGACCAACGTGCTAGGGTTAGGGTAAATCCAAAACTCGGTTTGACCGATTACTCAAACTCGGTGGGACCGATTTGGGTAATAAGCAAAACAGAGAGTTGGCCAAACAAAATCGGTGGGGCCGATTACATATCTCGGTGGGACCGAAAATATTGCAACAGGTAACAGAGAGTTTGCAAGCCCATCTCGGTGAGACCGAGATCCCATCGGTGAGACCGAACTGATTAGGGTTTCTGGAAGTGGCCATGACATCTGAACTCGGTGGCGCCAGATAGAAAGAATCGGCGGGGCCGAGTTTGACTTTTGGTTTAGGTCATATGTGGATGTGGGAAGGTAGTTGAGGGTTTTGGAGCATATCACTAAGCACTTTGAGCAAGCAAGCCATTAAGCAACACCTCATCCCTTCTTAATAGTATTGGCTTTCCTATAGACTCAATGTGATCTTGGATCACTAAAATAGAAAATGTAGAGTCTTGAGCTTGGAGCTTGAGCCAATCCTTTGTCCTTAGCATTTTGAAGGGGTTCCACATCCTCTAGTCCATGCCACTTCATTCCATTGTTGAACTTATCTGAAACATACTATAATGTTAGGTTAGTCCAACAAGAGATATGTTGTCATTAATTACCAAAATCACCCAGGGAGCACTTGTGCTTTCAATCTCCCCCTTTTTGGTAATTGATGGCAACATACATCAAAGCTTTAGATGAAGATATAGAGAATAGCAAGTAAAGCTTTGGAAAGACATGTAACAAGCATATGCTCCCCTTACATGTATGCAATCATGTGAATATGGAATATAGAAGCATGCGAGAGCATAACCATGACAGAGTAGCAATGTGTTACATGTATCTTGGCTATATGCATCAGAGCAAATGATGAAAAATGTACCTTCATGCTCATGAGTCCTTCTTGCAAACAGTATGTACATCAACAAGAATTTCTCATACACATGACTATGATGCATATACTTACCTTGTGGTCTTGAGTTGGCTAGGATGGGATGAGCCTGCGTAAACAAGGTTAGATAACACAAATGCACCCACTAGCTAGAGCAAACAAAAGAAACCACAAAAGTACCAAGACTGGGATGACATGTAGAGTGAGTACATAGTACCACGATATATATTGACATGTTCCCAAAGAGAAAGATATGCAATGAATTTAATAATTTTCTTTCCTTGGATGTCTTGCTCCCCCTGAATCTAGCATGGGATACTGGGAGAAGATAGGGAACAGAAAAATAGAGATCAAAGAACCAAATGAACAGAGCTAATGCAAATAAGCACATATGAACATGTCTTTCCCCCAAGAAGACATGTGGCATCTCTCCTCTTGAACATCAAGCATCTGGGATCCTTGAAGATTACTCTTTCCTGGAGTATTCCCTCCCCCTAGAGATCTCTCCCCCTAGAGATATGATTAAGCTTTGATGTGATCTCTCTCTCCCCCTTTGACATCAATTTCCAAGAAGGGTCTTCTGGAATTTGTTGTGAATGGGTACAGTCCTTGAATCACAGTCAAAGCATTAAGGTAAATGTGATGCTTGCAGAGGACAAGATTCATTGAGTGGAGCCGGATCAAGAATAAAGCAGGAATAAATGGCAAAGTGTTTTTCCTGTAGTGAAATCGGTGTCACCGAGTTGTATGCTTCGGTTGCTCCGAAAATCTTCGGCTAGACCGGAGACATGAAACTGGTGGAACCGAGTTCATCATAGAGAAGAACACTTGTCACCTCAACTCACTGGACAAATGAGATCTCACAAAGATTTGCAATGAATTGGATGCAGAAAAATGCAGAACAGAAAGTAAAGAAAAGAAACTAAAAGATCTTGATGAGGTTTTTTTTCAAAGGGGAAACAAATATGCATGAGAAAAATACAAGAACACAGAGAAGAACACAGGAGAACTTCATCTAGAGTTGGGCTGTGACAAAGTCACCTATGTTAGAGTACATTGACTTAGGAGTCAAGTGAGATCACTTGATCATAGGTCGTACTCATCGTTCAAGCTCAAAATGGGGTTACCATTTTTCGTTTAAGTATCTTGATGTATTCACATCTTGTCGAGTTGCTTTGACTCATGACTTGGAGTAAAGCTACTCTAAGATGGAATAACATACCTTGGGTGGCGGTGTTGATCTTGATCATGTAGTTGAACTTGTGTGGGTTGCTCAAGATTGATGTAGCCCATCAAGAGTTGGGAGCAACCTTTGGATTTTTGAGTTCATCTACCTACATGGGTTAGTTTTCGCAAGGAAGAGCACTTGTGTATCCAACATGACAATCATGAAACTCAACACAGAATTTGTCAAAGGATATGTTTGAAAGGTTTCGTGCTTCCTTGTCATCAACCACCATTGTGTAGAGACTTGGTGATGTAGAGATTGCTCAAGATATGAGTGAGTTGCAATCTCATAGAATTAGATTCATCCAAGTACCTACAAGGGTTAGATAACATGCAAGATGCAAATTTTCAAGACATAAGATAATAATCATAGTTGAAATATCAAGTGATTAGTCGTAAGCTCAAGTCTTGCATGTATCCAATGGAGTTCCTACTCCAAGTTTGAAGCATCAATGATGTTCAATTCACCTCTTAACCTGCAAAACACTTTCTCATCAAGTGGTTTAGTGAGTATATCCGCTAATTGCTTATCGGTGCGAACATGCTTAAGGTTTATGTCACCCTTAGCAACGTGATCTCGAATGTAATAATGACGAACTTCAATATGCTTAGTTCGAGAGTGTTGCACAGGATTGTGAGAAATCTTGATAGCACTTTCATTGTCACAAAGTAATGGAACATGTTTCACATATATCCCATAATCTTTAAGAGTTTGGGTTATCCAGAGTAATTGAGCACAACATGAACCATCGGCAATGTATTCCGCTTCGGCGGTGGATAAGGATACCGAGTTTTGTTTCTTGGAAGACCAAGACACAAGAGATCTACCAAGGAATTGACAAGTACCCGAAGTGGACTTTCTATCAACCTTGTCACCGGCATAGTCCGAGTCGGAGTAGCCAACAAGATCAAAGGAAGCCCCCTTTGGATACCAAATGCCAAAATTTGGTGTATGTAT
Source organism: Triticum urartu (assembly GCF_003073215.2). Taxonomy (NCBI): domain Eukaryota; kingdom Viridiplantae; phylum Streptophyta; class Magnoliopsida; order Poales; family Poaceae; genus Triticum; species Triticum urartu. The sequence goes on along the minus strand of NW_024111597.1, from coordinate 12,038 downwards.
TAAGTATCTCACTATCCTCTTCACGGCCTTAAGATGACATTCCTTAGGAGCAGCTTGATATCGTGCACACACGCACACACTTAGCTTGATATCAGGACGTGAAGCACATAGATATAATAATGAACCAATCATAGAGCGGTAAACTTTTTGATCAACCGATTCACCATCTTTGCTCAAATCAAGATGTCCACTAGTAGGCATGGGTGTAGTCATACCTTTGCATTCTTGCATATTGAACTTCTTGAATAAGTCCTTGGTGTACTTCGTTTGAGAGACAAAGGTACCTTCCTTAGTTTGCTTGATTTGCAAACCAAGAAAGAATTTGAGTTCACTCATCATAGACATCTCAAACTTCTCCGACATTAGCTTCCCAAACTTTTCACTAAAATGAGGGTTAGTTGATCCAAATATAATATCATCAACATAAATTTGGCATATAAATAGTTCTCCATTAACCCTTTTAGTAAAAGAGTAGAATCTATTTTTCCAATTTCAAATCCTTTTTTAATAAGGAACTTGGTCAAGCATTTATACCATGCTCTAGGAGCTTGTTTAAGACCATAAATGTCTTTGTGAAGTTTGTAGACATGATTAGGTTTCTTAGGATTGACAAAGCCGGGAGGTTGCTTAACATAAACTTCCTCCTCAATTTCACCATTTAGAAATGCACTTTTAATATCCATTTGGTACAAAGTGATATCATGGTGATTAGCATAAGCAAGTAAGATCCGAATGGACTCAAGTCTAGCAAAGGGAGCATATGTCTCACCATAGTCCATACCTTTGACTTGTGTATAGCCTTGGGTGACGAGACGTGCTTTGTTGCGAACCACTTGTCCATCTTCATCTTGCTTGTTGCGAAACACCCATTTGGTACCGATGATGTTGTGGTTGTTGTCGGGCTTCTCGACCAATGTCCACACTTGATTTCTCTCAAAGTTGTGTAGCTCTTCATCCATAGCATTTATCCAGTCCGAATCCTCCAATGCTTCTTCAACCTTCATAGGTTCAATTCTAGAGATGAATGAGTAATGTTGACAAAAGTTAGCCAAACGAGTTTTAGAGCGAGTGATTCTCCCGGTTTGGATATCATTGTAGATTTGCTCCACGGGATGATCTTTAGCAATTCTTGCTCGAACTCGTGAAAGCTTTTGTTTGGGTCTTGGTTGAACGTCTTCTTCATCTTGTTCTTCTTCTTGGCCTTCTTCATTGTTAGCGTTGTCATTCTCTTGTCGTGGTGGAGAAGGAGGTTGTTGGCGTCCGTCTTGGTGCACTTCCTCGTTTTCTTCATCTTGGTGTGTCCCACTCATGGATGCTTCCGTATTAACTCTTGGTTCACCTTGTCATGAGGTAGAAGCTTCCACTTGGACGGATGAGGTACTCTCCTTTATATCCGTTGGATGAATCTTGCCAGTAGACAAGTCTTGGATTGCTTCTGAGGGATCTTTGTCTCCTACATCAATTGGCAATTGCTCTACTTGCGAGCCGTTAGATTCATCAAACTTCACATCTACCGTTTCTTCAACCTTTCAGGTGAAATTATTGTAGACACGGTATGTGTGAGAGTTTGAGCCAAAACCAAGTAGGAAACCTTCATGAGACTTAGGAGCAAATTTAGAACGACGATGCTTATCAAGAATGTAGCACTTTGAGCCGAATACTTGAAAGTATCCAACTTGGGGTTTGTTACCGGTGAGGAGCTCGTATGTCGTCTTGCCGAGTAGCTTGTGAAGATACAAGCGATTTGTTGCATGACAAGCTGTCTCAACCGCTTCCGCCCAAAAGCGTTTTGGCGTCTTGTACTCATCAAGCATCGTTCTTGCCATCTCGATAAGAGTTCGATTCTTCCTCTCAATGACTCCATTTTGTTGAGGTGTGTACGTAGCCGAGAACTCATGTGTAATCCCTTCTTCGTCAAGAAAGGTGTCCACATTTGCGTTCTTGAACTCCGTTCCGTTGTCGCTCCGAACCTTCTTGATCTTCACGTCAAATTGATTTTGGGCCTTCCTAGCAAAGTTTTTGAAGATCTTTTGGACCTGCGATTTGTCATCAAGAAAGAACACCCACGTAAATCTTGAAAAATCATCAACTATGACTAGACCAAATGAGTTACGACCGAGACTCTTGTAGGCATTTGGACCAAAGAGATCCATGTGAAGTAGCTCGAGTGGTCTTCTTGTGGTCATGATGTTCTTAGCGCGATGACTTCCTCCAACTTGTTTCCCTGCTTGACAAGCACTACAAAGTCTATCCTTGTCAAATATGACATCGTTAACGCCAAGGATATGATTTCCTTTAATGAGTTTGTCAAGGTTTCACATGCCCACATGGCCTAGCCTTCTATGCCACAACCAGCCTTTAGAAGATTTAGCAATTAAGCAAGTTCTAGGTTGAGCCTTTTTAGTGAAATCAAAAATGTAAAGATCTCCTCTATGTATACCGGTAAAGACCATTTTATGATTATCTCTACGAAACACTTGGCAGTCTACTTCAGTAAATAGGACATTGAAACCGAAATCAGCAAGTCTAGATACTGAAAGTAAGTTGTAGCCAAGAGATTCAACGAGCATGACATTTTGTATGGAGCTATCATGTGAGATGGCCACCTTACCAAGGCCAACCACCTTACCCTTTGAGTTATCACCAAAGGTGACATATTTTCGAGGGTCGTCGTTTTTAGCAAGCTCACGGAACATATCTTTATCTCTGGTCATATGATCAGTACATTCACTATCAAGAACCCATTCCTTTCCTCCAGCCATGTAGCCACGAAGATTTGCCATAAGACCAAAGTGTCTCATCGCATCATCGAGATCATAATCACTATCATCATCCTCATCATAGTATCCATGTTCAACATCATCTTGTGATTGATCAATTCCTAGAGAGGGTAATTCATTAGATAAATGATCATTTCTATAGTTATCTTTATGAATTCTAATAGCTTTGGAAATGATATTGCTAATGATTCCAACATCTCCTTTGGCACTCGTAAGATTAGTAAGCTCAAATAAGCAGTCACCAAATTTGGGATCATTGGAACTCATCTTAATCAAGGCAATAGACTTTTGGAGGATTTCATCTAGATCTTTCAAGGAATAATTTGGAAAGAGTTCCTCGAGAAATTTCCATATGGTGTAGGCACACTTAAGAGTAGGCAAACATCCAATCAAGTTTCTAGGCAAGCCTCTAGTGATAAGATTAACAGTTCTAAGATTGTGAATCATGTCAATTGACTCATCAAGGGTAGGATGCATGGGATCAACATGAGGTGCACAAGGGCTAGCAATATACTTGCTCAAATGATATTCATTGAAAATCTCAAGCATTTCATTTTTCCAATCATGAAAATATTCTCCATCAAGAATAGGCACTCTATGTCTAAGACTCCCCAAAGTAGACACATCCATCTTCCTCCAAAGGTGTTTAAACCAAGGCAATGGAGACCAATGCTCTGATACCAATTGAAAGGATCGAGAAGAGGTGTCTAGAGGGGGGGGGGGGATTAGACACTAAGTACCAAAAGTTGCAGTTTTTAATTTCTTTAAGTTGAAGTGGAGTCTTGTCGCAAGTTTAACAAACACAATACATATCAAGAAAGCATGCAAAGAGTATATGAGCAGCAGAAAGTAAAGCATGCAACTTGCAAGAATGTAAAGGGAAGGGTTTGGAAAATTCAAACGCAATTGCAGACACGGATGTTTTTGTCGTGGTTCCGATAGGTGGTGCTATCGTACATCCACGTTGATGGAGACTTCAACCCATGAAGGGTAACGGTTGTGCGAGTCCATGGAGGGCTCCACCCACGAAGGGTCCATGAAGAAGCAACCTTGTCTATCCCATCATGGCCATCACCCACGAAGGACTTGCCTCACTAGCGGTAGATCTTCACGAAGTAGGCGATCTCCTTGCCCTTACAAACTCCTTGGTTCAACTCCACAATCTTTGTCGTAGGCTCCCAAGTGACACCTAGCCAATCTAGGAGACACCACTCTCCAAGAAGTAACAAATGGTGTGTTGATGATGAACTCATTTCTCTTGTGCTTCAAATGATAGTCTCCCCAACACTCAACTCTCTCTCACAGGATATGGATTTGGTGGAAAGAACATTTGAGTGGAAAACAACTTGGGAAGGCTAGATATCAAGATTCATATGGTGGGAATGGAACATCTTGGCCTCAACACATGAGTAGGTGGTTCTCTCTCAGAAAATGTGTATTGGAAGTGTAGGTATGTTCTGATGGCTCTCTCCGCGAATGAAGAGTGGGTGGAGGGGTATATATAGCCTCCACACAAAATCTAACTGTTACACACAACTTGCCAATCTCGGTGGGACCGAATTGATAAACTCGGTCGGACCGATTCAGCAAATCTAGTGACCGTTAGGGTTTTCGGTGGGACCGACTGGATCAACTAGGTAGGACCGATGTGCTAGGGTAAGGGTAAATCGAAAACTCGGTTTGACCGATTACTCAAACTCGGTGGGACTGATTTGGGTAATAAGCGAAACAGAGAGTTGGCCAAACAAACTCGGTGGGGCCGATTGCATATCTCGGTGGGACCGAAAATATTGCAACAGGTAACAGAGAGTTTGCAAGCCCATCTCGGTGAGATCGAGATCCCATCGGTAGATCGAACTGATTAGGGTTTCTGGCAGTGGCTATGACATCTGAACTCGGTGGCGCCAGATAGAAAGAATCGGTGGGGCCGAGTTTGACTTTTGGTTTAGGTCATATGTGGATGTGGGAAGGTAGCTGAGGGTTTTGGAGCATATCACTAAGCACTTTGAGCAAGCAACCATTAAGCAACACCTCATCCCTTCTTAATAGTATTGGCTTTCCTATAGACTCAATGTGATCTTGGATCACTAAAATAGAAAATGTAGAGTCTTGAGCTTGGAGCTTGAGCCAATCCTTTGTCCTTAGCATTTTGAAGGGGTTCCACATCCTCTAGTCCATGCCACTTCATTGTTGAACTTATCTGAAACATACTAGGTAAAAGTGTTAGTCCAACAAGAGATATGTTGTCATTAATTACCAAAATCACCTAGGGAGCACTTGTGCTTTCAGTCTGTCACCGTACATCCATTGTCGGTTCATCTGCGTGCATTATGTATAATTATTTGTGTCAAAAGTAAAAAAATTGGACAAGTATCTATCTAAAGTAAGATTTTTTCTTTCAGAAAGAAGATAAGAACAAGAGGCTCACCACGGTGGTGCCGGCGACGAGACCGCTAAACCTAGACAAATCTCGGAAAAAATGGAGCTCTGAGGTCGAGCTTCGAGAGGATAAATCTTAACTAATGTGGCTCGGGCATTTCATCAAACACCTCACATGCATAAGAGGTGAGCTAGAGCACCCAAATGCCCTTCCTCGCCGGCCAGCAAGAAAATAGAGCACTGTGGAGTGCTCTGCTCGCCGGCGATGGGGTATATATAGGAAGCTCATTTGTCCCGGTTCGTGGCTGGAACCGGGACTAAAGCCCAGCCTTCTGTCCCAGTTTGAGCCAAGAACCGGGACCAATGTTTGTGGGCCAGGAGCGAGGCCCATTGGTCCCGGTTCGTGCCTAGAACCGGGACAAATGGGTCCATACGAACCGGGACCAATGCCCACGAGGCCCCGACCGGCCCCCTGGGCTCATGAACCGGGACGAATGCATCCATTGGTCCCGATTCGTGGCAGAACCGGGACTAATGGGCTGGCCAGGCCCGAACGAAAGCCCCTTTTTCTACTAGTGAGTCTAATCATCATAATTTTTCAATATGTTATTCAATAATTCTTCAACTTGACCAATAGTTCGTTCCTTGAAAACACAACCAGCACAACTATCTCGGAAGTCCCCAGAAGCATCGGTTAGTCCATTATAGAAGATATCACATATTTCATTTTTCTTAAGAGGATGATCAGGCAAAGCATCTAGTAATTGGCAAATACCCCCCAAGCTTGTGGGAGACTCTCTTCTTTAATTTGAACAAAATTAAATATTTCCTGTAAGGCAGTTTGTTTCCTATGAGCAGGAAAATATTTTTCAGAGAAGTAACAAATCATATCCTGGGGACTACGCACACAACCAGGAGCAAGAGTATTGTACCAAGCTTTAGCATCACCCTTTAGTGAGAACGGAAATAATTTGAGAATATAGTAATAGCGAGTTTTCTCATCATGAGTAAAAAGGGTGGCTATGTCATTCAACTTAGTAAGATGTGCCACAACAGTTTTAGTTTCATAACCATGGAAAGGATCAAATTCAACCAAATTAATTAACTCTGGGTCGACAGAGAATTCATAATCCTTATCATCAATAAAGATAGGTGAAGTAGCAAAATTAGGATCACATTTCATTCTAGTATTCAGAGATTTTTGTTTATACTTGCATAATAATTTCTCTAGATCATCTCTATCTCTGCAAGCAACAATATCTCTAGTTGTCTCCTCACTCATAACATAACCTTCCAGTACCATAGGCAATTCATATCTAGGAGGGCTAGTTCTAGTAGGTGTTTCAGGTGTTTTAGTTCCAAGCTCATCATCAGATTCAACAACAGCATGTTGTATAACTCTAGCAATTTGTTTATCAAGAAAATCACCAAGTAGCACATCATCATTATAAAGCAAGGTACTAGCATCATCATAAGCATTATCCATAGTAGAAGTAGCATCATCAATAACTTGCAACATATCATAATTAATAGCATGTGGTGGTGTTGCATGTTTACTTATAACAGAAGGTGAATCTAAAGCAGAACTGGATGGCAGTTCCTTACCTCCCCTCATCTTTGAGGGAAATATCTTAGTCTTGGCATCCTTCAGATTCTTCATAGTGATAATATGATAATAATCCCAAGTGACTCAACAAATATAGCTATGCTCCCCGGCAACGGCGCCAGAAAAATGTCTTGATAACCCACAAGTATAGGGGATCGCAACAGTTTTCGAGGGTAGAGTATTGAACCCAAATTTATAGGTTCGACACAAGGGGAGCCAAAGAATATTTGAAGGTATTAGCAGTTGAGTTGTCGATTCAACCACACCTGGAGATTAATTATCAGCAGCAAAGTGATCAGTAGCAAAGTAGTATGATAGTTTTGATAATAGTAGCAACAGTAACAGTAACGGTAACGGTGATTGCAATAGTTTTGTAGCAAGTGTAACAGTGATGATAGCAGTAGTAACTTAGCAAAAACAATATAAGGTAAATTCATAGGCATTGGATCGGTGACTTGTTGGATGATATTCATCATGAAACAGTTATAACCTAGGGCGATATGGCACTAGCTCCAGTTCGTCAATATAATGTAGGCATGTATTCCGTAAATGGTCATACGTGCTTATGGAAAGAACTTGCATGACATCTTTTGTCCTACCCTCCCGTGGCAGTGGATTCCATATTGGAAACTAAGGGATATTAAGGCCTCGTTTTAATAGAGACCGGAACAAAGCATTAACACATGGTGACTACATGAACTCCTCAAACTACGGTCATCACCGGGAGTGGTCCCGATTATTGTCACTCCGGGGTTGCCGGATCATAGCACGTAGTAGGTGACTATAACTTGCAAGATCACATCTAGAACATGGATATAATGGTGATAACATACACGGTTCAGATATGAAATCATGGCACCCGGGCCCAAAGTGACAAGCATTAAGCATGGCAAAGTCATAGGAACATCAATCTTAGAACAGAGTGGATACTAGGGATCAAGCCCTAAACAAACTAACTCGATTACATGATGAATCTCATACAACTCCTCACCGACCAGCGAGCCTACGAAGGAATTACTCACTCCCGGTGGGGAGCATCATGGAATTGGTGATGGAGAAGGGTTGGTGATGACGAAGAACGAAGATCCGCCTCAGGAGCCCCAAACGGACTCTAGATCTGGCCTCCCAATGAAGAACATGAGGTGATGGTGGTTCTGTCTCGTGGATCGTGATAATTCTTTCTCCCTGATTTTTTTCTGGAAAAATAGGGTTTTATAGTGTCGGTTTCAGGGTCTGCGGGGCCACCAGGTGGGGACAACCCACCTGAGCGCGCCTGGTGAGGGGGGTGCGCCCTGGTGGGTTGTTCCCACCGAGGTGCCCCCTTCGGTAGGTGTTCGCTCCAAAAATTCTTATATATTATATAAAAATTCCTCGCAAAGTTTTGCTCCATTCTGAGAACTTTTATTTCTGCACGAAAACAACACCATGGTAGTTCTGCTAAAAACAACGTAAGTCTGGGGTTAGTTTCATTCAAATCATGCATATTAGAGTCCAAAACAAGAGGAAAAGCGTTAGGAAAAGTACATACGTTGGAGATGTATCAAGATGATCTTAAGAAATTACTATGTCAGCTGAAAGAAAAATATTTGAATGCTAGAATGAAATATGATCCTAAGTTTGTTTCTCCACCCATCTTTGTTTCTGGTAAGAATTGTGAATTCTCTGACGATCATGAGTTAATTACTTTGGTTGAATCTAATCCTTTCCATGGTTATGAAACTGAAACCATTATGGCACATCTTACTAAATTAAATGATATAGCCACCCTATTTTCTCATGAGGAAAAAGTTTGCTACTACTATATTCTTAAGTTTTTTCCCTTCTCGTTAAAGGATGATGCTAAGATATGGTTTAATACTCTTGCTCCTGATTGTGTGTGTAGTCCCCAGGATGTGATATATTACTTGTCTGATACTTCCCTGCTCATAAGAAACAACCTGCTTTACAGGAAATATTTAACATTGTTCTAATTGAAGAAGAGAATCTCCCTCAAGCTTGGGGGAGGCTTCTCCAGTTACTTAACGCTTTGCCTGATCACCCTCTTAAGAAAAATGAAATACTTGACATCTTTTATAATGGACTAACTGATGCTTCTAGGGATTACCTAGATAGTTGTGGTGTTTGTGTTTTCAGGGAACAAACTATTGAACAAGATGAAGAGCTATTAAATAATATATTGAAGAACAATAATGATTGGACACTTCCTGAACCACCACCTAAACCAACTCCGAAGAAGAGAGGTATTCTACATCTCAGTCCTGAAGATATGCAAGAGGAAAAGAAATCTATGAAAGAAAATGGTCATAAAGCCAAAGATGTTAAGAATTTACCACCTATTGAATAATACATGGTCTTGACACACCGACACATCTGGTAGAGGTAAATTCTCTTATAAAGTTTGAAGAAGGTGATATTCCTTACAATAAATCTCCTAGTCAATGCTTGTATGAATTTGATAATTACATTATTAAGCAAGATCATTTCAATGCAAATGTTATGAAACAATTGAAACATAATTCCTACATGATTAATCGCATGAGTCACTTGTTGTTTAGAATTGCTAATGATGTCAAAGGTGTAGGTAAACATGCATCTATGGTCCACACCCAGTTAGAACAAGTTGCTAAATCTCAAAATGATTTGCTTAATGTGATGAATAATAATATGAATGATCATGCTGTTAGATTAATGACTAGAGGGGGTAGAATGACTCAGGAGCCACGTTATCCTGAAGGTCACCCTAACAGAATTGAACAAGATTCTCAAAGATTTAATGTTGATACACCTAGTCCATCTAAGAAGAAAAATAAAAAGAAAAATCATAGGACTTTGCACACTTTTAGTGAAGCTGAAATAGAAAAACCTTTAGAAGATAGTAATGATGTTTCTATTTCTGATGCTGAGATACAATCTAGTAATGAACATTCACCTAGTGATAATGATAATGACAATTATGATGTTCATGTAGACGCTCAACTAGAGAATGATAAAGAACCTGATAATGATGTTGAAATAGAACATGTTATTGATCTTGATAACCCACCTCCTAAAAATAAACATTATGATAAAAGAGACTTTGTTGCTAGAAAACATGGTAAAGAAAGAGAACCATGGGTTTAGAAACCCATGCCTCTTCCTCCTAAACCATCTAAGAATAAAGATGAGTAAGAATTTAAACGCTTTGCTGAAATGCTTAGGCCACTCTTTTTGCGTACTCGTTTGACAGATATTTTGAAGATGGCCCCATATACTAAATATATGAAAGATATTGTCACTAATAAAAGGAAAACACCTGAAGCTGAAATCTCCACAATGCTTGCAGATTATACTTTTAAGAATGGGGTACCTAAGAAACTAGGAGATCCAGGAATACCAACTATACCATGCTCCATTTAAACAAATTATGTCAAAACTGCTTTATGTGATTTAGGAGTCGGTGTTAGTGTTATGTATTTCTCTTTATGTAAAAGACTTAATTTGAATAAACTCACACCTACTGAAATGTCATTGTAAGTGGTTGACAAATCAACTGCCATATACCTATCGGTGTTTGTGAGGATGTGCCCATTGTAGTTGCAAATGTTACTATCTTAACATACTTTGTTATATGATATGCCCGAGGATGACAACATGTCGACTATCCTTGGTAGACCCTTTTTGAATACTATAGGGGCTGTTATTGATTGCAACAAAAGCAAGGTCACCTTTCATATCATTGGTAATGGCTATACAGTGCACTTTCCGAAGAAACAATTTCATGTAAATGGTATTCATGTTATTGAAGACTCTGAAAATTACTATTGGAAGTTTTCAACTCCCTCTTCCTACTGTCGAAAAGAAATATGAAACTCTTATAATTGGGGAGATGCATATCCCCGTTAAGGTAACCTATACGAAGATTCTTTGGTTTCATGTTAATCGAAAATAGTTTATTAATAAGACTTGATCAACCTTATTAATGGATTCTTTTCGAGAGACATTGCTACCTCTTGAGCATTGCGTTGGTTTTCCCCGAAGAGGAAGGGATGATGCAGCAAAGTAGCGTAAATATTTCCTTCAGTTTTTGAGAACCAAGGTATCAATCCAGTAGGAGGCTACGCGTGAGTCCCTCGTACCTGCACAAAACAAATAAATCCTCGCAACCAACGCAAATAGGGGTTGTCAATCCCTATAAGGCCACTTACGAGAGTGAGATCTGATAGATATGATAAGATAATATTTTTGGTATTTTTATGATAAAGATGCAAAGTAAAATAAAGGCAAAGTAAATAGCAAAGGAAATAACTAAGTAGTAGGAGATTAATATGATAAAGATAGACCCGGGGGCCGTAAGTTTCAATAGTGGCTTCTCTCGAGAGCATAAGTATTCTATGGTGGGTGAACAAATTACTGTTGAGCAATTGACAGAATTGAGCATAGTTATGAGAATATCTAGGTATGATCATGTATATAGGCATCACGTCCGAGACAAGTAGACCGACTCTTGCCTGCATCTACTACTATTACTCCACTCATCGACCGCTATCCAGCATGCATCTAGAGTATTAAGTTAAAAACAGGGTAACGCCTTAAGCAAGATGACATGATGTAGAGGGATAGACTCATGCAATATGAAGAAAACCCCATCTTGTTATCCTCGATGGCAACAAAACAATACGTGCCTTGTTGCCCCTACTGTCACTAGGAAAGGACACCGCAAGATTGAACCCAAAGCTAAGCACTTCTCCCATTGCAAGAAGGATCAATCTAGTAGGCCAAACCAAACTGATAATTCGAAGAGGCTTGCAAAGATAACCAATCATACATAAAAGAATTCAAAGAAGATTCAAATATTATTCGTAGATAGACTTGATCATAAACCCACAATTCATCGGTCTCAACAAACACACCGCAAAAAGAAGATTACATCGAATAGTTCTCCACAAGAGAGGCGGAGAACATTGTATTGAGATGCAAAAAGAGAGAAGAAGCCATCTAGCTACTAACTACGGACCCGTAGGTCTGTGGTAAACTACTCACACTTCATCAGAGGGGCTATGGTGTTGATGTAGAAGCCCTCCGTGATCGATGCCCCCTCCGGCGGAGCTTCGGAACAGGCCCCAAGATGGGATCTCGTGGATACAGAAAGTTACGGCGGTGGAATTAGGGTTTTGGCTCTGTATCTGATCGTTTAGGGGTACATAGGTATATATTGGAGGAAGGAGTACGTCGGTGGAGCAACAGGGGGCCCACGAGGGTGGAGGGCGCACCTGGGGGGGGGGGGGGGAGGCGTG
>NW_024111596.1:0-15658 GCF_003073215.2 Triticum urartu | reverse complement strand
AAAGAGAGAGATCGGGCGAGTCCACGGAGGGCTCCACCCACGAAGGGTCCACGAAGAAGCAACCTTGTCTATCCCACCATGGCCATCGCCCACGAAGGACTTGCCTCACTAGCGGTAGATCTTCACAAAGTAGGCGATCTCCTTGCCCTTACAAACTCCTTGGTTCAACTCCACAATCTTGTCGGAGGCTCCCAAGTGACACCTAGCCAATCTAGGAGACACCACTCTCCAAGAAGTAACAAATGGTGTGTTGATGATGAACTCCTTGTTCTTATGCTTCAAGTGATAGTCTCCCCAACACTCAACTCTCTCTTATAGGATTTGGATCTGGTGGAAAGAAGGTTTGAGTGGAAAGCAACTTGGGGAAGGCTAGAGATCAAGAGCGAGATGGTAGGAATGGAATATCTTGGTCTCAACACATGAGTAGGTGGTTCTCTCTCAGAACATATGAGTTGGAATTGTGTATGTGTTCTGATGGCTCTCTTCCAGAATGAAGAGGAGGTGGAGGGGTATATATAGCCTCCACACAAAATCCAACCGTTACACACAGTTTTCCAATCTCGGTGGGACCGAATCAACAAACTCGGTCGGACCAAAAAGGTAAACCTAGTGACCGTTAGAGATTTTCGGTGGGACCGACTGGATCAACTCGGTGGGACCGATGTGCTAGGGTTAGGGTAAATCCAAAACTCGGTTTGACCGATTACTCAAACTCGGTGGGACCGATTTGGGTAATAAGTGAAACAGAGAGTTGGCCAAGCAAACTCGGTGGGACCGATTGCATATCTTGGTGGGACCGAGAAATATTGCAATAGGTAACAGAGAGTTTGCAAGCCCATCTCGGTGAGACCGAGATCCCATCGGTGAGACCGAACTGATTAGGGTTTCTGGCAGTGGCTATGACAAGTGAAACTCGGTGGCGCCGGATAGGAATAATCGGTAGGACCGAGTTTGGCTTTAGGGTTTAGGTCATATGTGGAAGTGGGAAAGTAGCTGAGGATTTTGGAGCATATCATTAAGCACATGAAGCAAGAGGCTCATTAAGCAACACCTCATCCCTCCTTGATAGTATTGGCTTTTCCTATGGACTCAATGTGATCTTGGATCACTAAAATGTAAAATGAAGAGTCTTGAGCTTGAAGCTTTAGCCAATCCTTTGTCCTTAGCATCTTGAAGGAGTTCCCACAACCTTTAGTCCATGCCACTCCATTGTTGAACTTATCTGAAACATGCTAGATAGAAATGTTAGTCCAACAAGAGATATGTTGTCATCAATTATCAAAACCACCTAGGGAGCACTTGTGCTTTCAATCTCCCCCTTTTTGGTAATTGATGGCAACATACATCAAAGCTTTAGATAAAGATATAAAGAACAGCAAGTAAAGCTTTGGAAGGACATGTAACAAGCATAGGCTCCCCCTACATGTATGCACTCATGTAAATATGAAATATAGAGGCATGTGAGAGCATAACCATGACAGAGTAGGCAATGTGTTACATGTATCTTGGCCATATGCATCAGAGCAAAAGATTATCAAGGAAAATACCTTCATGCTCATGAGTCCTTCTTGCAAACAGTATGTACATAAGCAAGAACTCCTCATACTCATGATTTTGATGCATATACTTACCTTGTGGTCTTGAGTTGGCTTAGGATGGAATGAACCTGCACAAACAAAGTTAGATAACACAGGTACATCCACTAGCCAGAGCAAACAAAAGAAACCACAAGAATACCAAGACTGGGATGACATGTAGAGAGTGAGTACAAGGTACCACATTGGATTCAACATGTCCCCAAGAATAAAGATATGCAATGAATTTGACTGATTTCTTTCCCTTAGGTGTCTTGCTCCCCCTGAATCTTACATGGGATATTGGGAGAAGATAGGGAACAGAAAATCAGAGCTGAAAGATACAAATGGATAGAACTTAATGCAAATACATGTCTTTCCCCCAAAAAGACATGTGACATCTCTCCTCTTGAACATCAAGCATCTGGGATCCTTGAGTATTTTCTCTCCCTGGAAATCTCTCTCTCCCCCTTAACAACATCTGGGATCCTTGAGACTTTCTCTCCCCCTTGAGGTCTCTCTCTCCCCCTTAATACTTTCTCTCTTGTAGGTTTGGTCCTTGAGACTGTTTCTCTCCCTTGATGTGATCTCTCTCTCCTACAAGCTTTGATGTGATCTCTCTCTCCCCCTTTGACATCAATTTCCAAGAAGGTTTTTCCTGGAATCCGTCGAATAGGTTTGGTCCTTGAGATTCAGCACAAAGCAGAGGATAAAATTGTGATGCTTGTAGAGGACAAGATTCATTGAGTGGAGCTGGATCAGAAGAAATGTAGAACAAGTGGCAAACTGTTTTTCTGATTGCAAAGTCGGTGGCACCGAGTGGCATATTTCGGTGGTACCGAAAAGATTCGGTTGGACCGAAAATTGCAAGTCGGTGAAACCGAGTTTACACAGAGAAAAACACTTGTCACCTCAGCTCACTAGACATGTAGGATCTCACAAAGATTTGCAATGAATTACCTGAAGGATTTGCAAGGAATTGAATGCAGAAAATGCAGAACAAAAACAAAGAGAAAAGAGAAGAAACTGAAAGATCTAGATGAAGTTTTTTTTGAAAAAGAGAAAGAAAATAAACATGCATGAGACAAATGCAATAACACAGAAAAGAACACAAGAGAACTTCATCTAGAGTTGGGCGGTGACATAGTCACCTATGTTAGAGTATATTGACTTAGGAGTCAAGTGAGAACACTTGATCATAGGTCATACTCATCGTTTAAGCTCAAAATGGGGTTACCATTTTTCGTTTAAGCATCTTGATGTATTCACATCTTGTTGAGTTGCTTTGACTCATGTCTTGGAGTAAAGCTTCTCTAAGATGGAATAACATACCTTGGGTGGTGGTGTGGTTCTTGCTCATGTAGTTGAACTTGTGTGGGTGCTCAAGGTTGATGTAGCTCATCAAGAGTTGGGAGCACCACTTGGAGTTTGAGTTCATCTACCTACATGGGTTAGTTCTTGCAAGGAAGAGCACTTGTGTATCCAAAAATGACAATCATGAAGCTTAACATAGAATTTGTCAAAGGATATGTTTGAATGGTTTTGTGCTTCCTTGTCTTCAACCACTATTGTGTAGAGTCTTGGTGATGTAGAGATTGCTCAAGATGTGAGTGAGTCGCAATCTCATGGAATTAGATTCAACCAAGCACCTACATGGGTTAGACAACATGCAAGGTGCAAATATATCCAAGACATAAGATAGTTATCATAAGAGATATATCATGGATTAGTCATAAGCTCATGTCTTGCATGTATCCAATGGAGTTTCTACTCCAAGTTCGAAGCATCAATGATGTTCAATTCTCCTCTCAACCTGCAAAACACTTTCTCATCAAGAGGTTTAGTAAATATATCCGCTAATTGCTTATCGGTGCGAACATGCTTAAGATTAATGTCACCCTTAGCAACATGATCTCGAATGAAATGATGACGAACTTCAATATGCTTAGTTCGAGAATGTTGTACAGGATTATGACCAATTTTGATAGCACTTTCATTGTCACAAAGCAGTGGAACATGTTTCACATAAATCCCATAATCTTTAAGAGTTTGGGTCATCCAAAAGAATGAGCACAACATGAACCAGCGGCAATGTATTCCGCTTCGGCGGTGGTGGATAAGGATACCGAGTTTTGTTTCTTGGAAGACCAAGACACAAGAGATCTACCAAGAAATTGACAAGTACCCGAAGTGGACTTTCTATCAACCTTGTCTCCGGCATAATCCGAGTCAGAATAGCCAACAAGATCAAAAGAAGACCTCTTAGGATACCAAATGCCAAAATTTGGTGTATGGATTAAATATCTCACTATCCTTTTCACAGCCTTAAGATGACAATCTTTAGGAGCAGCTTGATATCGTGCACACATGCACACACTTAGCATAATATCGGGACGTGAAGCACATAGGTATAACAATGAACCAATCATAGAGCGATAAACCTTTTGATCAACCGGTTCACCATCTTTGGTCAAATCATTATGTCCACTAGTAGGCATGGGTGTAGACATACCTTTGCATTCTTGCATATTGAACTTCTTGAATAAGTCCTTGGTGTACTTTGTTTGAGAGACAAATGTACCTTCCTTAGTTTGCTTGGATTTGCAAACCGAGAAAGAATTTGAGTTCACTCATCATAGACATCTCAAACTTCTCTGACATTAGCTTTCCAAACTTTTCACTATAGAGAGGGTTAGTTGAACCAAATATGATATCATCAACATAAATTTGGCATACAAATAGTTCTCCATTAACCCTTTTAGTAAAAAGAGTAGAATCAATTTTACCAATTTCAAAACCACTTGCAATAAGGAACTTGGTCAAGCATTTATACCATGCTCTAGGAGCTTGTTTAAGACCATAAAGAGCTTTGTGAAGTTTGTAAACATGATTGGTTTCTTAGGATTGATAAAGCCGGGAGGTTGTTTGACATAAACTTCCTCCTCTATTTCCCATTTAGAAAAGCACTTTTAATGTCCATTTGTACAAGGTGATATTATGGTGATTAGCATAGCAAGTAAGATGCGAATGGACTCAAGTCTAGCAACGGGAGCATACGTCTCACCATAGTCCATACCTTCGACTTGTGTGTATCCTTGGGCGACGAGACGTGCTTTGTTGCGGACCACTTGTCCATCTTCATATTGCTTGTTGCGAAACACCCATTTGGTACCAATGATGTTGTGGTTGTTGTCGGGCTTCTCAACCAATGTCCAAACTTGGTTTCTCTCAAAATTATGTAGCTCTTCATGCATAGCGTTTATCCAATCCGATCTTCCATGCTTCTTCAACCTTCATAGGTTCAATGCTCGAGATGAATGAATAATTTTCACAAAAGTTAGCTAAACGAGTTTTTGAGCGAGTGATTCTCCCGGTTTGTATATCATTGAGGATTTGCTCGACGGGATGATCTTTGGCAATTCTTGCTCGAACTCGTGAGAGCTTTTGCTTGGGTCTTTGTTGAACATCTTCTTCATCTTGTTCTTCTTCTTGGCCTTCTTCATTGTTGACGTCGTCGTTCTCTTGTCGTGGTGGAGAAAGAGGTTGTTGATGTTCATTCTTGGGCGTACTTCCTTGTCTTCTTCATCTTGGTGTGTCCCACTTGTGGATGCTTCCGTGTCGATTCTTGGTTCACCTTGTCGTGAAGTAGAAGCTTCCACTTGGACGGATGAAGTACTCTCCTTCACCTCCGATTGGACGAATTTTGCCAATGGACAAGTCTTGAATTGCTTCTGAAGGGTCTTTGTCTCCTACATCAATTGGGAATTGCTCTACTTGCGAGCCATTAGATTCATCAAACTTCACATCTACCGTGTCTTCAACCTTTCGGGTGAAATTGTTGTAGACACGGTAAGTGTGAGAGTTTGAGCCATAACCAAGTAGAAAACCTTCATGAGATTTAGGAGCGAACTTTGAACGACGATGCTTATCAAGAATGTAGCACTTTGAGCCGATACTCGAAAGTATCCAACTTGGGGTTTGTTACCGGTGAGAAGCTCGTATGCCGTCTTGCCGAGTAGCTTGTGAAGATATAAGCGATTTGTTGCGTGACAAGCTGTCTCAACCGCTTCTGCCCAAAAGTGCTTTGGCGTCTTGTATTCATCAAGCATCGTTCTTGCCATTTCGATGAGTGTCCGGTTCTTCCTCTCAACAACTCCATTTTGTTGAGGTGTGTACGTAGCCGAGAACTCGTGTGAAATCCCTTCTTCGTCAAGAAAGGTGTCCACATTTGCGTTCTTGAACTCCGTTCCGTTGTCACTCCGAACCTTCTTGATCTTCACATCAAACTGATTTTGGGCCTTCCTAGCGAAGTTTCTGAAGATCTTCTGGACCTGCGACTTGTCATTAAGAAAGAACACCCACGTAAATCTTGAAAAATCATCAACTATAACTAGACCAAAAGAATTTCCACCAGACTCTTGTAGGCGTTGGGACCAAAAAGATCCATGTGAAGTAGCTCGAGTGGCCTCCTCTGTGGTCATGATGTTCTTCACGGGATGCTTCCTCCAACCTGTTTACCTGCTTGACAAGCACTGCAAAGTCTATCCTTATCAAATATGACATCGTTAACTCCAAGGATATGATTTCCTTTAATAAGCTTGTCAAGGTTTCTCATGCCAACGTGACCTAGTCGTCTATGCCACAACCAACCTTTTGAGGATTTAGCAACAAAGCAAGTTTTAGGTTGTGCCTTTTTAGAGAAATCGACAATGTAAAGATCACCTCTACGCATACCCGTAAAGACCATTTTATGATTGTCTCGACGAAATACTTGGCAATCTACCTCAGTAAATAGGACATTCAAACCGAAATCAGCAAGTCTAGATACTGAAAGTAAGTTGTAGCCGAGAGATTCAATGAGCATGACATTTTGAATGGAACTATCATGTGAGATGGCCACCTTACCAAGGCCAACCACTTACCCTTTGAATTATCACCAAAGGTGACATATTTTCGAGGGCCGTCATTTTCAGCAAGCTCACGGAACATCTCTTCATCTCCGGTCATATGATCAGTACATCCACTATCAAGAACCCATTCCTTTCCTCCTGACACATATCCCCGAAGATTTGCCATAAGACCAAAATGTCTCATTGCATCATCAAGATCGAAGTCACTATCATCATCATCATAATATTCATGTTCATCATGATCTTGTGACTCATCATTTCCTAGAGAGGGTAATTCATTAGATAAATGATCAAAGTGGTTACTTTTATGAATTCTTATAGCTTTGAGTATGATATCATTAATGATTCCAACATCTCCTTTAGCATGCTTAAGATTGGCAAGTTCAAGAAGACATTTACCAAAACTAGGATCACTAGAGTTCATCTTACTCAAGGCAATAGATTTATGGAGAATTTCATCCAAAGTTTTCAAGGAATGATTGGAAATCGTTCCTCAAGAAATTTCCATATAGTATAGGCACAATTTTGAGTAGGCAAACTAGCAATCAAATTTTTGGCAATCCTCTAATGATGAGCTCAATAGTTCTAAGATTGCGAATCATGTCAATATCTTCATCTAGGGTAGGATGCAAAGGATCAATATGAGGTGCACAAGGGCTAGCAATATACTTGTTCAAATGATATTGATTGAAAATTACAAGCATCTCATTTTTCCACTCATGAAAATACTCTCCATCAAGAATAGGCACTCTATGTCTAAGACTCCCTAAGGTAGACATATCCATCTTCCTCCAATGGTGATTAAACCAAGGCAATGGAGACCAAAGCTCTGATACCACTTGTAGGATCTAGAAGTAGATGTGTCTAGAGGGGGGTGATTAGACACTTAATGCTAAAGTTGCAATTTTTAAGCTTTTTCGGTTTAAGTGGAGTTTAGGCACAATTTCAACACACACATACATATCAAGCAAGCATGCAAAGAGTATATGAGCAGCGGAATGTAAAGCATGCAACTTGCAAGAATGTAAAGGGAAGGGTTTGGAGAATTCAAACGCAATTGGAGACACGGATGTTTTTCCCGTGGTTCGATAGGTGGTGCTATCCTACATCCACGTTGATGGAGACTTCAACCCACGAAGGGTAACGGTTGCGCGAGTCCACACAGGGCTCCACCCAAGGGCAACGGTTGCGCGAGTCCACAGGGCTCCACCCACGAAGGGTCCACGAAGAAGCAACCACCCACAAAGGGTCCACGAAGAAGCAACCTTGTCTATCCCACCATGGCCATCGCCCACACAGGACTTGCCTCACTAGCGGTAGATCTTCACGAAGTAGGCGATCTCCTTGCCCTTACAAACTCCTTGGTTCAACTCCACAATCTTGTCGGAGGCTCCCAAGTGACACCTAGCCAATCTAGGAGACACCACTCTCCAAGAAGTAACAAATGGTGTGTAGGTAATGAACTCCTTGCTCTTGTGCTTCAAATGATAGTCTCCCCAACACTCAACTCTCTCTCATAGGATTTGGATTTTGTGGAAAGAAGATTTGAGTGGAAAGCAACTTGGGAAGGCTAGAGATCAAGATTCATATGGTAGGAATGGTCTTGGTCTCAACACATGAGTAGGTGGTTCTCTCTCAGAACATATGAGTTGGAATCGTGTATGTGTTCTATGGCTCTCTCTTACAAATGAGAGGAGGTGGAGGGGTATATATAGCCTCCACACAAAATCCAACCGTTACACACAGTTTTCCCCAATCTCGGTGGGACCGAATCAAAAAACTCCGGTCGGACCGAAAATAAACCTAGTGACCGTTAGAGATTCGGTGGGACCGACTGGATCAACTCGGTGGACCGATGTGCTTGGTTAGGTAAAGTCCAAAACTCGGTTTGACCCGATTTACTCAACTCGGTGGGACGATTTGGTAATAAGTGAAACTGAGATTTGGTCAAGCAAACTTCGGTGGACCGATTGCATATCTCGGTGGGACCGAGAATATTGCAATGGGTAACAGAGAGTTTGCAAGCCCATCTCGGTGAGACCGAGATCCCATCGGTGAGACCGAACTGATTAGGGTTTGGCAGTGGCTTATGACAAGTGAAACTCGGTGGCGCCGGATAGGAAGAATCGGTAGGACCGAGTTTGGCTTAGGGTTTAGGTCATATGTGGATATGGGAAAGTAGCTTGAGGATTTTGGAGCATATCATTAAGCACATGAAGCAAGAGGCTCATTAAGCAACACCTCATCCCTCCTTGATAGTATTGGCTTTTCCTATGGACTCAATGTGATCTTGGATCACTAAAATGTAAAATGAAGAGTCTTGAGCTTGAAGCTTTAGCCAATCCTTTGTCCTTAGCATCTTGAAGGAGTTCCCACAACCTTTAGTCCATGCCACTCCATTGTTGAACTTATCTGAAACATGCTAGATAGAATGTTAGTCCAACAAGAGATATGTTGTCATCAATTATCAAAACCACCTAGGGAGCACTTGTGCTTTCAATCTCCCCCTTTTTGGTAATTGATGGCAACATACATCAAAGCTTTAGATAAGATATAAAGAACAGCAAGTAAAGCTTTGGAAGGACATGTAACAAGCATAGGCTCCCCCTACATGTATGCACTCATGTAAATATGAAATATAGAGGCATGTGAGAGCATAACCATGACAGAGTAGGCAATGTGTTACATGTATCTTGGCCATATGCATGGAGCAAAAGATTATCAAGGAAAGTACCTTCATGCTCATGAGTCCTTCTTGCAAACAGTATGTACATAAGCAAGAACTCCTCATACTCATGATTTTGATGCATATACTTACCTTGTGGTCTTGAGTTGGCTTAGGATGGAATGAACCTGCACAAACAAGGTTAGATAACACAGGTACATCCACTAGCCAGAGCAAACAAAAGAAACCACAAGAATACCAAGACTGGGATGACATGTAGAGAGTGAGTACAAGGTACCACATTGGATTCAACATGTCCCCAAGAATAAAGATATGCAATGAATTTGACTGATTTCTTTCCCTTAGGTGTCTTGCTCCCCCTGAATCTTACATGGGATATTGGGAGAAGATAGGAAACAGAAAATCAGAGCTGAAAGATATGAATAGAACTTAATTCAAATGAGTTCATATGAACATGTCTTTCCCCCAAAAAGACATGTGGCATCTCTCCTCTTGAACATCAAGCATCTGGGATCCTTGAGTATTTTCTCTCCCTGGAAATCTCTCTCTCCCCCTTAACAACATCTGGGATCCTTGAGACTTTCTCTCCCCCTTGAGGTCTCTCTCTCCCCCTTAATACTTTCTCTCTTGTAGGTTTGGTCCTTGAGACTGTTTCTCTCCCTTGATGTGATCTCTCTCTCCTACAAGCTTTGATGTGATCTCTCTCTCCCCCTTTGACATCAATTTCCAAGAAGGTTTTTCCTGGAATCCGTCGAATAGGTTTGGTCCTTGAGATTCAGCACAAAGCAGAGGATAAAATTGTGATGCTTGTGGAGGACAAGATTCATTGAGTGGAGCTGGATCAGAAGAAATGTAGAACAAGTGGCAAACTATTTTTCTGATTGCAAAGTCGGTGGCACCGAGTGGCATATTTCGGTGGTACCGAAAAGATTCGGTTGGACCGAAAATTGCAAGTCGGTGAAACCGAGTTTACACAGGGAAAAAACACTTGTCACCTCAGCTCACTAGACAAGTAAGATCTCACAAAGATTTGCAAGGAATTTGATGCAGAAATATGCAGAACAAAAATCAAAGAGAAAAGAGTGAAAGGTTTCTAGATGAAGTTTTTTTTTTTGAAAAAGAAGAAACAAATATGCAAGGGACAAATGCAATAACTCAGAAAAGAACACAAGAGAACTTCATCTAGAATTGGGCGGTGACATAGTCACCTATGTTAGAGTATATTGACTTAGGAGTCAAGTGAGGACACTTGATCATAGGTCATACTCATCGTTTAAGCTCAAAATGGGGTTACCATTTTTCGTTTAAGCATCTTGATGTATTCACATCTTGTTGAGTTGCTTTGACT
Source organism: Triticum urartu (assembly GCF_003073215.2). Classification (NCBI taxonomy): domain Eukaryota; kingdom Viridiplantae; phylum Streptophyta; class Magnoliopsida; order Poales; family Poaceae; genus Triticum; species Triticum urartu. The sequence continues at coordinate 5,140 of NW_024111596.1, read as the reverse complement.
CATGTCTTGGAGTAAGGCTTCTCTAAGATGGAATGACATACCTTGGGTGGTGATGTGGTTCTTGCTCATGTAGTTGAACTTGTGTGGGTGCTCAGGGTTGATGTAGTTCATCAAGAGTTGGGAGCACCACTTGGAGTTTGAGTTCATCTACCTACATGGGTTAGTTCTTGCAAGGAAGAGCACTTGTGTATCCAAAAATGACAATCATGAAGCTCAACATAGAATTTGTCAAAGGATATGTTTTAATGGTTTTGTGCTTCCTTGTCTTAAACCACTATTCTGTAGAGTCTTGGTCTTGTAGAGATTGCTCAGGATGTGAGTGAGTCGCAATCTCATGGAATTAGATTCAACCAAGCACCTACATGGGTTAGACAACATGCAAGGTGCAAATATATCCAAGACATAAGATAGTTATCATAAGAGATATATCATGGATTAGTCATAAGCTCATGTCTTGCATGTATCCAATGGAGTTTCTACTCCAAGTTCGAAGCATCAATGATGTTCAATTCTCCTCTCAACCTGCAAAACACTTTCTCATCAAGTGGTTTAGTGAATATATCCGCTAATTGCTTGTCGGTGCGAACATGCTTAAGATTGATGTCACCCTTAGCAACATGATCTCGAATGAAATGATGACGAACTTCAATATGCTTAGTTCGAGAATGTTGTACAGGATTATGACCAATTTTGATAGCACTTTCATTGTCACAAAGCAGTGGAACATGTTTCACATAAATCCCATAATCTTTAAGAGTTTGGGTCATCCAAAGTAATTGAGCACAACATGAACCAGCGGCAATGTATTCCGCTTCGGCGGTGGATAAGGATACCGAGTTTTGTTTCTTGGAAGACCAAGACACAAGAGATCTGCCAAGAAATTGACAAGTACCCGAAGTGGACTTTCTATCAACCTTGTCTCCGGCATAATCCGAGTCAGAATAGCCAACAAGATCAAAAGAAGACCTCTTAGGATACCAAATGCCAAAATTTGGTGTATGGATTAAATATCTCACTATCCTTTTCACAGCCTTAAGATGACAATCTTTAGGAGCAGCTTGATATCGTGCACACATGCACACACTTAGCATAATATCGGGACGTGAAGCACATAGGTATAACAATGAACCAATCATAGAGCGATAAACCTTTTGATCAACCGGTTCACCATCTTTGGTCAAATCATTATGTCCACTAGTAGGCATGGGTGTAGACATACCTTTGCATTCTTGCATATTGAACTTCTTGAATAAGTCCTTGGTGTACTTTGTTTGAGAGACAAATGTACCTTCCTTAGTTTGCTTGATTTGCAAACCGAGAAAGAATTTGAGTTCACTCATCATAGACATCTCAAACTTCTCTGACATTAGCTTTCCAAACTTTTCACTAAAGAGAGGGTTAGTTGAACCAAATATGATATCATCAACATAAATTTGGCATACAAATAGTTCTCCATTAACCCTTTTAGTAAAAAGAGTAGAATCAATTTTACCAATTTCAAACCACTGTAGTAAGGAACTTGGTCAAGCATTTATACCATGCTCTAGGAGCTTGTTTAAGACCATAAAGAGCTTTGTGAAGTTTGTAAACATGATTGGTTTCTTAGGATTGACAAAGCCGGGAGGTTGTTTGACATAAACTTCCTCCTCTATTTCACCATTTAGAAAATCACTCTTAATGTCCATTTGGTACAAGGTGATATTATGGTGATTAGCATAGGCAAGTAAGATGCGAATGGACTCAAGTCTAGCAACGGGAGCATATGTCTCACCATAGTCCATACCTTCGACTTGTGTGTAACCTTGGGCGACGAGACGTGCTTTGTTGCGAACCACTTGTCCATCTTCATCTTGCTTGTTGCGAAACACCCATTTGGTACCAATGATGTTGTGGTTGTTGTCGGGCTTCTCGACCAATGTCCAAACTTGGTTTCTCTCAAAATTATGTAGCTCTTCATGCATAGCGTTTATCCAATCCGGATCTTCCAATGCTTCTTCAACCTTCATAGGTTCAATGCTAGAGATGAATGAATAGTTTTCACAAAAGTTAGCTAAACGAGTTTTTGAGCGAGTGATTCTCCCGGTTTGTATATCATTGAGGATTTGCTCGACGGGATGATCTTTGGCAATTCTTGCTCGAACTCGTGAGAGCTTTTGCTTGGGTCTTCGTTGAACATCTTCTTCATCTTGTTCTTCTTCTTGGCCTTCTTCATTGTTGACGTCGTCGTTCTCTTGTCGTGGTGGAGAAGGAGGTTGTTGATGTTCATCTTGACGTACTTCCTCGTTTTCTTCATCTTGGTGTGTCCCACTTGTGGATGCTTCCGTGTCGATTCTTGGTTCACCTTGTCGTGAAGTAGAAGCTTCCACTTGGACGGATGAAGTACTCTCCTTCACCTCCGTTGGACGAATTTTGCCAAGGACAAGTCTTGAATTGCTTCTGAGGGGTCTTTGTCTCCTACATCAATTGGCAATTGCTCTACTTGCGAGCCATTAGATTCATCAAACTTCACATCTACCGTCTCTTCAACCTTTCGGGTGAAATTGTTGTAGACACGGTAAGTGTGAGAGTTTGATCCATAACCAAGTAGAAAACCTTCATGAGATTTAGGAGCAAACTTTGAACGACGATGCTTATCAAGAATGTAGCACTTTGAGCCGAATACTCGAAAGTATCCAACTTGAGGCTTGTTACCGGTGAGGAGCTCGTATGCCGTCTTGCCGAGTAGCTTGTGAAGATATAAGCGATTTGTTGCGTGACAAGCTGTCTCAACCGCTTCTGCCCAAAAGTGCTTTGGCGTCTTGTATTCATCAAGCATCGTTCTTGCCATTTCGATGAGCGTCCGGTTCTTCCTCTCAACAACTCCATTTTGTTGAGGTGTGTACGTAGCCGAGAACTCGTGTGAAATCCCTTCTTCGTCAAGAAAGGTGTCCACATTTGCGTTCTTGAACTCCGTTCCGTTGTCACTCCGAACCTTCTTGATCTTCACATCAAACTGATTTTGGGCCTTCCTAGCGAAGTTTCTGAAGATCTTCTGGACCTGCGATTGTCATTAAGAAAGAACACCCACGTAAATCTTGAAAAATCATCAACTATAACTAGACCAAAAGAATTTCCACCGAGACTCTTGTAGGCGTTGGGACCAAAAAGATCCATGTGAAGTAGCTCGAGTGGCCTCCTTGTGGTCATGATGTTCTTCACGGGATGTCTTCCTCCAACCTGTTTACCTGCTTGACAAGCACTGCAAAGTCTATCCTTATCAAATATGACATCGTTAACTCCAAGGATATGATTTCCTTTAATAAGCTTGTCAAGGTTTCTCATGCCAACGTGACCTAGTCGTCTATGCCACAACCAACCTTTTGAGGATTTAGCAACAAAGCAAGTTTTAGGTTGTGCCTTTTTAGAGAAATCGACAATGTAAAGATCACCTCTACGCATACCCGTAAAGACCATTTTATGATTGTCTCGACGAAATACTTGGCAATCTACCTCAGTAAATAGGACATTCAAACCGAAATCAGCAAGTCTAGATACTGAAAGTAAGTTGTAGCCAAGAGATTCAACGAGCATGACATTTTGAATGGAACTATCATGTGAGATGGCCACCTTACCAAGGCCAACCACTTTACCCTTTGAATTATCACCAAAGGTGACATATTTTCGAGGGCCGTCATTTTCAGCAAGCTCACGAAACATCTCTTCATCTCCGGTCATATGATCAGTACATCCACTATCAAGAACCCATTCCTTTCCTCCTGATTCATATCCCCGAAGATTTGCCATAAGACCAAAATGTCTCATTGCATCATCAAGATCGAAGTCACTATCATCATCATCATAATATTCATGTTCATCATGATCTTGTGACTCATCATTTCCTAGAGAGGGTAATTCATTAGATAAATGATCAAAGTGGTTACTTTTATGAATTCTTATAGCTTTGAGTATGATATCATTAATGATTCCAACATCTCCTTTAGCATGCTTAAGATTGGCAAGTTCAAGAAGACATTTACCAAAACTAGGATCACTAGAGTTCATCTTACTCAAGGCAATAGATTTATGGAGAATTTCATCCAAAGTTTTCAAGGAATAATTGGGAAATCGTTCCTCAAGAAATTTCCATATGGTATAGGCACAATTGTGAGTAGGCAAACTAGCAATCAAATTTTTGGGCAATCCTCTAATGATGAGCTCAATAGTTCTAAGATTGCGAATCATGTCAATATCTTCATCTAGGGTAGGATGCAAGGGATCAATATGGGGTGCACAAGGGCTAGCAATATACTTGTTCAAATGATATTGATTGAAGATTACAAGCATCTCATTTTTCCACTCATGAAAATACTCCCTCAAGAATAGGCACTCTATGTCTAAGACTCCCTAATGTAGACACATCCATCTTCCTCCAATGGTGATTAAACCAAGGCAATGGAGACCAAAGCTCTGATACCACTTGTAGGATCTAGAAGTAGATGTGTCTAGAGGGGGGTGATTAGACACTTAGTGCTAAAGTTGCAATTTTTAAGCTTTTTCGGTTTAAGTGGAGTTTAGGCACAATTTCAACACACACAATACATATCAAGCAAGCATGCAAAGAGTATATGAGCAGCGGAATGTAAAGCATGCAACTTGCAAGAATGTAAAGAGAAGGGTTTGGAGATTCAAACGCAATTGGAGACACGGATGTTTTTCCCGTGGTTCGGATAGGTGGTGCTATCCTACATCCACGTTGATGGAGACTTCAACCCACGAAGGGTAACGGTTGCGCGAGTCCACACAGGGCTCCACCCAAGGGTAACGGTTGCGCGAGTCCACACAGGGCTCCACCCACGAAGGGTCCACGAAGAAGCAACCACCCACAAAGGGTCCACGAAGAAGCAACCTTGTCTATCCCACCATGGCCATCGCCCACACAGGACTTGCCTCACTAGCGGTAGATCTTCACGAAGTAGGCGATCTCCTTGCCCTTACAAACTCCTTGGTTCAACTCCACAATCTTGTCGGAGGCTCCCAAGTGACACCTAGCCAATCTAGGAGACACCACTCTCCAAGAAGTAACAAATGGTGTGTAGGTAATGAACTCCTTGCTCTTGTGCTTCAAATGATAGTCTCCCCAACACTCAACTCTCTCTCATAG
>NW_024111595.1:0-9293 GCF_003073215.2 Triticum urartu | reverse complement strand
ATGATATTCCAATAAGTTGGTTGCTCGCTCCATTGTTCCTGAGAACGGAGTCTTGGTCATTTTACCCATGAGGCATGGTTCGCATGGTCAAATGATTCGTAATCAAGAGACTCTAAAAGTCCATCTGCATGGAGCTTCTTCATGCGTTTGACACCTATGTGACCAAGGCGGCAGTGCCACAAGTATGTGGGACTATCATTATCAATCTTACATCTTTGGTACTCACACTATGAATATGTGTAGCATTACGCTCGAGATTCATTAAGAATAAACCATTCACCATCGGAGCATGACCATAAAACATATCTCTCATATAAATAGAACAACCATTATTCTCGGATTTAAATGAGTAGCCATCTCGAATTAAACGAGATCCTGATACAATGTTCATGCTCAAAGCTGGCACTAAATAACAATTATTAAGGTTTAAAACTAATCCCGAAGGTAAATGTAGAGGTAGCGTGCCGACGGCGATCACATTGACCTTGGAACCATTCCCGACGCGCATCGTCACCTCGTCCTTCGCCAGTCTCCGCTTATTCCGCAGCTCCCTATTTTGAGTTACAAATGTGAGCAAACCGCACCGGTATCAAATACCCAGGAGCTACTACAGTACTGGTAAGGTACACATCAATTACATGTATACTCACATATACCTTTTCGTGATGCCGGCCTTCTTGTCCGCTAAGTATTTGGGGCAGTTCCGCTTCCAGTGACCACTTCCCTTGCAATAAAGCACTCAGTCTCGGGCTTGGGTCCATTCTTTGGCTTCTTCGGCAGCTTGCTTGCCGGGCGGCAACTCCCTTGCGTCCTTCTTGAAGGGTTTCTTACCCTTGCCCTTTCTTGAACTTAGTGGTTTTATTCACCATCAACACTTGATGTTCCTTTTTGACTTCTACCTCTGCTGATTTCAGCATTGCAAATACTTCAGGAATGGTCTTTTCCATCCCCTGCATATTGAAGTTCATCACAAAGCTCTTGTAGCTCGGTGGAAGCGACTGAAGGATTCTGTCAATACGCATCCGTCATCCGGGAGATTAACTCCCTAGCTGAGTCAAGCGGTTATGCAACCCAGATATAGTGAGTATGTGCTCACTGACAGAACTATTTTCCTCCATCTTACAGCTGAAGAACTGTCGGAGACTTCGATATCTCTCGATCCGGGCATGAGCTTGGAAAACCATTTTCAGCTCTTCGAACATCTCATATGCTCCGTGTCTCTCAAAACGCTTTTGGAGCCCCGGCTCTAAGCTGTAAAGCATGCACTGAACGAGGGAGTAGTCATCGGTACGTGCCTGCCAAGCGTTCATAACGTCTTGTTCTGCAGGGAGAACAGGTGCGTCACCTAGCGGTGCTTGTAGGACATAATCTTTCTTGGCAGCTATGAGGATGATCCTCAGGTTCCGGACCAGTCCGGTGGTAGTTGCTGCCATCGTCTTTCAGGCTTGGTTTTCTCTAGGAACGGTGCGTTGAAGTTGAGGACTACGTTGGCATTTGATCTACAAGATATATTTAAAAAATTTAGACTAAGTTCATAATTAAATCATCAAATTTCAATGAACTCCCACTTAGATAGACATCCCCTCCAGTAATCTAGTATAACATGATCCGAGTTAACTAGGCGTGTCCGATCATCTCACGTGAGACGGACTAGTCAACATCGGTGAACATCTTCATGTTGATCGTATCTTCTATACGACTCATGCTCGACCTTTCGGTCTTCTGTGTTCCGAGGCCATGTCTGTACATGCTAGGCTCGTCAAGTCAACCTAAGTGTTTGCATGTGTAAATCTGTCTTACACCCGTTGTATGTGAACGTTGGAATCTAACACCCGATCATCACGTGGTGCTTCGAAACAACGAACTGTCGCAACGGTGCACAGTTAGGGGGAACACTTTCTTGAAATTATTATGAGGGATCATCTTATTTACTACCGTCGTTCTAAGTAAACAAGATGAAAACATGATAAACATCACATGCAATCAATAATAATAGTGACATGATATGGCCAATATCACATAGCTCCTTTGATCTCCATCTTGGGGCTCCATGATCATCTTGTCACCAGCTGACACCATGATCCATCATCATGATCTCCATCATCGTGTCTCCATGAAGTTGCTCGCCAACTATACTTCTACTACTATGGCTAACGTTTAGCAATAAAGTAAAGTAATTTACATGGCGTTTCTCAATGACACGCAGGTCATACAAAATAAAGACAACTCCTATGGCTCCTGCCGGTTGTCATACTCATCGACATGCAAGTCGTGATTCCTATTACAATAGCATGAACATCTCATACATCATTCATCACAACTTTGGCCATATCATATCACAAAGCACTTGCTGCAAAAACAAGTTAGACGTCCTCTAATTGTTGTTGCAAGTTTTACGTGGCTGAAGTAGGGTTCTAGCAAGAACGTTTTCTTACCTACGTGAAAGCCACAACGTGATTTGTCAACTTCTATTTACCCTTCATAAGGACCCTTTTCATCGAATCCGCTCCAACTAAAGTGGGAGAGACAGACACCCGCCAGCCACCTTATGCAACTTGTGCATGTTAGTCGGTGGAACCGGTCTCACGTAAGCGTACGTGTAAGGTTGGTCCGGGCCGCTTCATCCCACAATACCGCTGAAGCAAGATAAGACTAGTAGCGGCAAGAAAGTTGACAACATCTACGCCCACAACAAATTGTTGTTCTACTCGTGCAAAAGGAACTACGCATAGACCTAGCTCATGATGCCACTGTAGGAGAACGTTGCAGAAAACAAAATTTTCCTACGGTTTCACCAAGATCCATCTAGGAGTTCATCTAGCAATGAGTGATCGAATTGCATCTACATACCTTTATAGATCACGCGCGGAAGCATTCAAAGAACGGGGATGAGGAAGCCGTACTCGACGTGATCCAAATCACCGGAGATCCTAGCGCCGAACGGACGGCACCTCCGCGTTCAACACACGTACGGTTAGCGTAACGTCTCCTCCTTCTTGATCCAGCAAGGTGGAAGGAGAGGTTGAGGAAGATCCAGCAGCACACGACGGCGTGCGGTGGTGGACGCAGCAGTCACTCCGGCAGGGCTTCGCCAAGCTCTATGGAGGAGGAGGATGTGTTGGAGAGGGAGAGGAAGGCACCAAAGGCAAAGGTGAGAAGTCCTCCATCCCCACTATATATAGGGGGGCCTTGGGGGGCGCCGGCCCTAGGAGATGCAATCTCCTAGGGGGGCGGCGGCCAAGGGGTGGGGGGCTTGCCCCCCAAGCAAGTTGGCGCCCCCCTTTAGGGTTTCCGCCACCCTAGGCGCATGGGCACTAGGGGAAGTGGCGCCCCAGACCACTTTGGGCTGTATCCCTTCCCACTTCAGCCCATGGGGCCCTCCGGGATAGGTGGCCCCACCCGGTGGACCCCCGGGACCTTCCGGTGGTCCCGGTACAATACCGGTGACCCCGAAACTTGTCCCGATGGCCGAAATAGCACTTCCTATATATAATTCTTTACCTCCGGACCATTCCGGAACTCCTCGTGACGTCCGGGATCTCATCCGGGACTCCGAACAACATTCGGGTTACTGCATATACATATCCCTACAACCCTAGCATCACCGAACCTTAAGTGTGTAGACCCTACGGGTTCGGGAGACATGTAGACATGACCGAGATCGCTCTCCGGTCAATAACCAACAGCGGGATCTGGATACCCATGTTGGCTCCCACATGCTCCTCGATGATCTCATCGGATGAACCACGATGTCGAGGATTCAAGCAACCCCGTATACAATTCCCTTTGTCAATCGGTATGTTACTTGCCCGAGATTCGATCGTCGGTATCCCAATACCTTGTTCAATCTCGTTACCGGCAAGTCACTTTACTCGTACCGTAATGCATGATCCCGTGACCAGACACTTGGGTCACTTTGACATCATAATGATGATGCATTACCGAGTGGGCCCAGTGATACCTCTCTGTCATACGGATCAAGACTGGGATTTGTCACTCCGTCTGACGGAGAGGTATCACTGGGCCCACTCGGTAATGCATCATCATTATGAGCTCAAAGTGACCAAGTGTCTGGTCCGGGATCATGCATTACGGTACGAGTAAAGTGACTTGCCGGTAACGAGATTGAACGAGGTATTGGGATACCGACGATCGAATCTCGGGCAAGTAACATACCGATTGACAAAGGGAATTGTATACGGGTTGCTTGAATCCTCGACATCGTGGTTCATCCGATGAGATCATCGAGGAGCATGTGGGAGCCAACATGGGTATCCAGATCCCGCTGTTGGTTATTCACCAGAGAGTCATCTCGATCATGTCTACATGTCTCCCGAACCCGTAGGGTCTACACACTTAAGGTTCAGTGACGCTAGGGTTGTAGACATATGAATATGCAGTAACCTGAAAGTTTTTCAGAGTCCCGTATGAGATCCCGGACGTCACGAGGAGTTCCGGAATGGTCCGGAGGTAAAGAATTATATATAGGAAGTGAGGTTTCGGCCATCGGGAAAGATTCGGGGGTCACCGGTATTGACCGGGACCACCGGAAGGGTCCCGGGGGTCCATCGGGTGGGGCCACCTATCCCGGAGGGCCCATGGGCTGAAGTGAGAAGGGATCCAGCCCAAAGTGGGCTGGGGCACCACTTTCCCCTTGGGCCCATGCGCCTAGGGTAGGGGAAACCCTAAAGGGGGGCGCCCCCTTGCTTGGGGGGCAAGCCCCCCACCCCTTGGCCGCCGCCCCCTACGAGATTGCATCTCCTAGGGCCAGTGCCCCCCCTTAGGCTCCCTATATATAGGGGGGGGAGAGAGGGCAGCTATACTTCATGCCCCTGGCGCCTCCCTCTCCCTCTCCAACACCTCCTCCTCCTCCATAGAGCTTGGCGAAGCCTTGCCGGAGTACTGCAGCTCCATCACCACCACGCCGTCGTGCTGCTGCTGGAGCCATCTTCCTCAACCTCTCCTTCCCCCTTGCTGGATCAAGAAGGAGGAGACGTTACGCTGACCGTACGTGTGTTGAACGCGGAGGTGCCGTTCGTCCGGCGCTAGGATCTCCGGTGATTCGGATCACGTCGAGTACGACTCCCTCATCCCCGTTCTTTGAACGCTTCTGCTCGCGATCTACAAGGTACATAGATGCATCCAATCACTCGTTGCTAGATGAACTCATAGATGGATCTTGGTGAAACCGTAGGAAAATTTTTGTTTTCTGCAACGTTCCCCAACACATTAGTACTCGTGTTAGGTGAAATCCTTCGATGATTGGGTTGAGGACTAGTGCGGCTGAACTGCCATGCTGGATACTAGTTGTATGATCTCGAAAATCGAAGGTGATCGGGAATGACGACCACAGATTGAATTTTAGGGCGACTAGCTCTACCGCGTAGACGTCCCTAAGTGCTCGCTTGCGCTCCCTTTTGGGGATGTGTGTAGCGTATATCATGTTCACCGTTTTGACTTGAGGGGAAAATTTCTTCTGCCCTCCAGTGTTCGAATGTCGGGGCTCTTCGTTCTCGTCCTCACTTTGTGATCCCTTTTCTTTGTTTTCGGCATTTAACTTGGCAGCCTGTTTGAAAACCCAACAGTCTCTGTTCGCGTGATTGGCTTGTTTATCTGGGGTACCATGTATCTGGCACGGACGATCGTGTATGCGATCCAGGCTGGATGGTCCCTCATAGTTCCTTTTATAGGGCTTCTTTCGCTGGCCGGACTTGGATCCACTGAATCCGGCATTAACGGTGGTGCGATCGATGTTGACGCCATTGCTTCGGCATTTGTGTCTGTTTCGCCGGAGCTTGTCGAGCTGTTCTTTCGCTCGGAGGGGACTGTCTCGCTGGCTGTGTGTAGGATCTAGAAGTAGATGTGTCTAGAGGGGGGGTGATTAGACACTTAGTGCTAAAGTTGCAATTTTTAGCTTTTTCGATTTAAGTGGAGTTTAGGCACAATTTCAACACACACAATACATATCAAGCAAGCATGCAAAGAGTATATGAGCAGCGGAATGTAAAGCATGCAACTTGCAAGAATGTAAGGGGAAGGGTTTGAAGAGATCAAACACAATTGGAGACACGGATGTTTTTCCTGTGGTTCGGATAGGTGGTGCTATCCTACATCCACGTTGATGGAGACTTCAACCCACGAAGGGTAACGGTTGCGCGAGTCCACATAGGGCTCCACCCAAGGGCAACGGTTGCGCGAGTCCACACAGGGCTCACCCACGAAGGGGTCCGAAGAAGCAACACCCACAAAGGGTCACGAAAGAAGCAACCTTGTCCTATCCCACCATGCCATCGCCCACACAGGACTTGCCTCACTAGCGGTAGATCTTCACGAAGTAGGTGATCTCCTTGCCCTTAAACTCTTGGTTCAACTCCACAATCTTGTCGGAGCTCAAGTGACACCTAGCCAATCTAGGAGACACCACTCTCCAAGAAGTAACAAATGGTGTGTAGGTAATGAACTCCTTGCTCTTGTGCTTAAAACGATAGTCTCCCCAACACTCAACTCTCTCTCATAGGATTTGGATTTGGTCGAAAGAAGATTTGAGTGGAAAGCAACTAGGGAAGGCTAGAGATCAAGATTCATATGGTAGGAATGGAATGACTTGGTCTCAACACAGGAGTAGGTGGTTCTCTCTCAGAACAATATGAGTTGGAATGATGTGTGTGTTCTGAATGGCTCTCTCTCGAATGAGAAGGAGGTGGAGGGGTATATATAGCCTCCACACAAAATCCAACCGTTACACAGTTTTCCAATCTCGGTGGGACCGAATCAACAAACTCGGTCGGACCGAAAATGTAACCTAGTGACCGTTAGGATTTCGGTGGGACCTGACTGATCAACTCGGTGGAACCGATGTTAGGGTTAGGGTAAATCCAAAACTCGGTTTGACCGATTACTCAAAATCGGTGGGACCGATTTGGGTAATAGGTGAAACTGAGATTTGGTCAAGCAAACTCGGTGGGACCGATTGCATATCTCGGTGGGACCGAGAATATTGCAATGGGTAACAGAGAGTTTGCAAGCCCATCTCGGTGAGACCGAGATCCCATCGGTGAGACCGAGCTGATTAGGATTTGGCAGTGGCTAATGACAAGTGAAACTCGGTGGCGCCGGATAGGAAAAATCGGTAGGACCGAGTTTGGCTTAGAGTTTAGGTCATATGTGGATATGGGAAAGTAGTTGAGGATTTTGGAGCATATCACTAAGCACATGAAGCAAGAGGCTCATTAAGCAACACCTCATCCCTCCTTAATAGTATTGGCTTTTCCTATGGACTCAATGTTATCTTGGATCACTAAAATATAAAATGAAGAGTCTTGAGCTTTTGAGCTTGAGCCAATCCATTGTCCTTAGCATTTTGAGGGTTCCACTTTCACATCCATGCCATGCCACTCCATTGTTGAACTTATCTGAAACATGCTAGATAGAAGTGTTAGTCCAACAAGAGATATGTTGTCATCAATTATCAAAACCACCTAGGGAGCACTTGTGCTTTCAATCTCCCCCTTTTTGGTAATTGATGGCAACATACATCAAAGCTTTATATAAAGATATACAGAACAGCAAGTAAAGCTTTGGAAGAACATGTAGCAAGCATAGGCTCCCCCTACATGTATGCACTCATGTAAATATGAAATACAGAGGCATGTGAGAGCATAATCATGACAGAGTAGGCAATGTGTTACATGTATCTTGGCCATATGCATCAGAGCAAAAGATTATTAAGGAAAATACCTTCATGCTCATGAGTCCTTCTTGCAAACAGTATGTACATAAGCAAGAACTCCTCATACTCATGATTTTGATGCATATACTTACCTTGTGGTCTCGAGTTGGCTTAGGATGGAATGAACCTGCAAACAAGGTTAGATAACACAGGTACGTCCACTAGCCAGAGCAAACAAAAGAAACCACAAGAATGCCAAGACTGGGATGACATGTAGAGAGTGATAACAGTGGATTCAACATGTCCCCAAAAATAAAGATATGCAATGAATTTGGCTGATTTCTTTTCCCTTAGGTGTCTTGCTCCCCCTGAATCTTACATGGGATATTAGGAGAAGATAGGAAACAGAAAATCAGAGCTGAATAGAACTTAATTCAAATGAGTTCATATGAACATGTCTTTCCCCCAAAAAGACATGTGGCATCTCTCCTCTTGAACATCAAGCATCTGGGATCCTTGAGTATTTTCTCTCCCTGGAAATCTCTCTCTCCCCCTTAACAACATCTGGGATCCTTGAGACTTTCTCTCCCCCTTGAGGTCTCTCTCTCCCCCTTAATACTTTCTCTCTTGTAGGTTTGGTCCTTGAGACTGTTTCTCTCCCTTGATGTGATCTCTCTCTCCTACAAGCTTTGATGTGATCTCTCTCTCCCCCTTTGACATCAATTTCCAAGAAGGTTTTTCCTGGAATCCGTCGAATAGGTTTGGTCCTTGAGATTCAGCACAAAGCAGAGGATAAAATTGTGATGCTTGTGGAGGACAAGATTCATTGAGTGGAGCTGGATCAGAAGAAATGTAGAACAAGTGGCAAACTGTTTTTCTGATTGCAAAGTCGGTGGCACCGAGTGGCATATTTCGGTGGTACCGAAAAGATTCGGTTGGACCGAAATTTGCAAGTCGGTGAAACCGAGTTTACACAGAGAAAAACACTTGTCACCTCAGCTCACTAGTCAAGTAAGATCTCACAAAGATTTGCAATGAATTAGCTGAAGGATTTGCAAGGAATTTGATGCAGAAATATGCAGAACAGAAACAAAAAGGAAAAGAGTGAAAGTTTCTAGATGAAGTTTTTTTTTGTTTGAGAGAGAAGGAAACAAATATGCAAGGGAACAAATGCAATAACTCAGAAAGAACACAAGAGAACTTCATCTAGAATTGGGCGGTGACATAGTCACCTATGTTAGAGTATATTGACTTAGGAGTCAAGTGAGGACACTTGATCATAGGTCATACTCATCGTTTAAGCTCAAAATGGGGTTACCATTTTTCGTTTAAGCATCTTGATGTATTCACATCTTGTTGAGTTGCTTTGACTCATGTCTTGGAGTAAAGCTTCTCTAAGATGGAATGACATACCTTGGGTGGTGATGTGGTTCTTGCTCATGTAGTTGAACTTGTGTGGGTGCTCAGGGTTGATGTAGTTCATCAAGAGTTGGGAGCACCACTTGGAGTTTGAGTTCATCTACCTACATGGGTTAGTTCTTGCAAGGAAGAGCACTAGTGTATCCAAAAATGACAATCATGAAGCTTAACATAGAATTTGTCAAAGGATATGTTTGAATGGTTT
>NW_024111594.1:0-9350 GCF_003073215.2 Triticum urartu | reverse complement strand
TTTTTTAACCGACCTTGTGTAACCCTAACCCCCTCCGGTGTCTATATAAACCGGAGGGTTTAGTCCGTAGGACAACATACAATCATACCATAGGCTAGCTTCTAGGGTTTAGCCTCTCCGATCTCATGGTAGATCAACTCTTGTAATACCCATATCATCAAGAATAAATCAAGCAGGACGTAGGGTTTTACCTCCATCAAGAGGGCCCGAACCTGGGTAAAACATCGTGTCCCCTGCCTCCTGTTACCATCCGCCTTAGACGCACAGTTCGGGACCCCCTACCCGAGATCCGTTTTGACACCGACATTGGTGCTTTCATTGAGAGTTCCTCTGTGTCGTCGCCGTTAGGCTTGATGGCTCCTACGATCATCGATAGCGATGCAGTCCAGGGTGAGACTTTTCTCCCCGGACAGATCTTTGTGTTCGGCGGCTTCGCACTACGGGCCAACTCGCTTGGCCATCTGGAGCAGATCGAAAGTTACGCCCCTGGCCACCAGGTCAGGTTTGGAAGCTTAAACTACACGGCCATATCCGCGGAGACTTGATCTTCGACGGATTCGAGCCCCTGCCTTGTGCGCCACACGGTCACGATGAGTATGATTTAGCTCTACCATCGGACAGTGTTCAGAAATCGCACCGGCAGCCGCTCCGACCCTCAATTCGGAGCCAGTTGCGCCATCCATGGACGGGTGGATAGACCCCGCCACGGAGCGTATCCTACGGCGATCGAGCTAATATTTACGAGAGCCGTGTTGCCAAACTGCCGGATCCTTCTCCGGCCACGGACTCCGAACCGCCTGCGCCCGTTCCTGTCGAATCCGATTGGGCGCCGACATGGAGTTTACCTCCGCGGATATTTTTCAGCACTCGCCCTTTGGCGACATACTGAACTCATTAACGTCTCTCTCCTTGTCAGGAGAGTCCTGGCTGAACTACGCCCGGCAAGATTGGAATGCGGATGACGAAGAAATCCGTCGCCCACCCACCACCCACTTAGTAGCCACTGTCGATGACTTAACTGACATGCTCGACCTCGACTCCGAAGACATCAACGGTATGGACGATGATGCAGGAGACGAACAGGAACCACTTCCCACGGGGCACTGGATGCCCACTTCATCACACGACGTATACATGGCGAACACACAAAAGCAGCGCCGTAACCGCCGCTCATAATCCCGCCTCGGTAGAAATAATGATCACATAGACCCAGCGATAGAGCAGGGTGAACCATCGCCTGACCAGGGCAACATGGGGAATCAAACCGAACAACCCGACTCCGTCGAAGATAACAGTCCAGACGACACCACACCGGACAGGCGCCAGGAGCAACACAACGCCCACCAAAGGCTTGTTGCCACGGCGAGTAGCCTGAAAAAACAGAAGCAAAGGCTCAAGGCTGCACAAGACACACTCAAAATCAAATGGAGTGAAGTACTCAACACTGCAGCGAAGTATGGCAGTAATCGCCACACCAAGAGCTATCCGAAGCGAAAGTTGCTACCTGAATTTGATGAGGAGGCCTTAGATCCTCCACAATTAAAAAATAAAACGGCCATACGGTCAGATAGACGACCTCGTAGCCAACATAAAGAGGCAAACGACGCTGCACATAAACCAGTACGCGATCCGCGTAAGGGCTCGCATCAAAAGGACGGTGCAACCAGATCCATCTATGGACCACGCAAGCGCGCTCCAACATACAATACAACACAACAAACATCCGAACACCACGGTACACCCAAATACAGGGGTGCCGCACACCCTCTATGTTTTACCGACGAGGTGCTGGATCATGAATTTCCAGAGGGATTCAAACTCGTAAACATAGAGGCGTACGATGGCACAACAGACCCTGGGATCTGGATTGAGGACTACATCCTCCATATCCATATGGCTCGAGGAGATGATCTCCACGCCATCAAGTACTTACCCCTCAAGCTGAAAGGGCCAGCTCGGCACTGGCTTAAAAGCCTCCCTGAAAACTCCATCAGAAGCTGGGAAGAGCTCGAAGACGCCTTTCGGGCAAATTTTCAAGGGACCTATGTCCGACCACCGGCTGCAGACGATTTAAGTCATATAACTCAACAGCCCGGTGAGTCAGCCTGAAAACTTTGGAACAGGTTCCTCACCAAAAAGAACCAAATAGTCGACTGTCCAGACGCTGAAGCCTTAGCAGCTTTCAAGCATAGTGTCCGAGACGAATGGCTTGCCAGACACCTCGGTCAAGAAAAGCCGAGAACAATGCCAGCATTAACAAGCCTCATGACCCGTTTTTGCGTGGGCGAGGATAGTTGGTTAGCCAGATGCAGCACCAGCGACCCAAGTACATCCGAAGTCAGGGATGGAAACGGGAAATCACGACGCAGCAAGAATAAGCGCCGGAATAAGGAAGACGGCCCGAAGAGCACGGCGGTAAACGCTGGATTTAGAAGCTCTCGGCCAGGCCAGAAGAAGCCGCCCTCCAAAGGCAACAGAGACGAACTGTCTAGCCTAAACAAAATTCTGGACCAAATATGTCAGATCCATAGCACCCCTGATAAACCTGTAAGTCATACCCACAGAGAATGTTGGGTTTTCAAACAGTCCGGCAAGCTCAACGCCGAACACAAGGGGCAGGATACACCAAGGGAAGACGAGGACGAACCTCACAAGCAAAGCACATGGGAGTAGAAGAAATTCCCACCAGAAGTCAAAACAGTCAACGTGTTACACGTGATAAAAGGGAGAAACAAAGCGGCACCTTTAGAGGAACATGCCCCAGGGCCTATCACCGCGGAGCTCTGCCACTGGTCGTCCCAACCGATCACCTTTTGACCATCGGGATTACTCGGCAAGTATCCGGCGTGTAGGATGGGCTGCCTTGGTATTAGATCCAATAATTGACGGATACCACTTCACCCGAGTCCTAATGGACGGCGGCAGCAGTTTAAATCTGATATATCAGGACACAGTCCGCAAAATGGGGATAGACCCAACAAAAATTTGCCGCAGCAATGCTGCCTTTAAAGGAGTAACGCCAAGCCCGGAGGCTCACTGCAGGGGCTCCCTGCTACTAGACTTTATATTCGGCTTCCTCGATAACTTCCTCGTCAAAAATTTAACTTTCCACGTCGCTCCGTTCCAAAGTGGCTATCAAGCACTACTCAGACGCGAAGCTTTCGCTCGCTTTAACGCAATACCGCACTACGCTTCCCTCAAGCTCAAGATGCCCGGTCCACGCGGCTTCATTACAGTAAATGGAAATATTGAGCGCTCCTTGCACGCCGAAGACGGTGTGGCCGCCTTGGCCGCCGCGCACTAAGCGCCTCACAACTCAAGCATTTGACAGGTCGTTAAGACCACGGACACAGCTAGACGAGTCCGGCTTCAGCTATATGTAATTAATACAGGTTTGATGGCTATACCCCTATTACAATACAAGGGGCTCAACGCGCGCACAAAAGTGGCAATAAGGCTCACCTTTACTCATTTTCAACTATATATACTGTTTATTTAGTATTACTTAACTTTTGCATGGCAACTTTTCAATTAAGTTCCTCTCTTTTTCAGATGACCATCGTGCTACACCCGTCTAGGATACGGCACACGGAAACACAGCGCAGACGTGCAGCAGGGACCCGTTCCAAGGATTCTTTGTAGATTAAGACCTTGCGTAAACCTTTTTTTCTGTCTCTTGTTGATTTACATCCCTCGGATTCTCAGTACAACCGAGAAGGATGTTGACGTCTTGGCATGTGGCCACGCAGAATAATGCACGTACCTGGACACCAGGGGCTTATACAAAGGGTAACTGTTAGAACCCGGTTTACACCAATAAAGACCGAATACCCTTAGGGAGTGTTCGGCGTCGCGAGTTTGGCTTATATGCATCAGCTCCGAATCATGTCTTTGGTCAAATGTTGGGTTGCCCGCTCCTGTGTTTTGCTGCCTTACGTTCCGCTCTATCGCTAAGGCGGGCACCAGGACGAACTACTGCGATTGTGCCCTGGTTCATCCGGACGACACCTCAGTAGAGAAAGCCGAAAACTGACTGTCATGATATAGCGTGAGACTGGTCAACCAACACTCGATGACTTATTGGAATCTTCGGGATTCCTCCGCATAACGAAGGGCCGTTTCCGGCCAGGCATGTACGCACCCTGAATCCCGGACAAGTGCGGAGCCCAGGGCTATCTAGTAGCCCCACTGTCACTCCTATGCTAGTGAAAGTGTTAAAAGCATTATAGTTCCGGTGCCTAGTTCGCTGCGCTATCACCTCATTATTAGGACCCAAGACGTTGGATTAAGTGTGAATACGCGTCTTCTGCGAAACACCCCGCATTATATGCGTGGGGGCTGAAGCGACGACTGCAATCTTTCAGGTTATATACATCTATACATAAACAGCCGCACATGGAGGCATCACAATACTTTCGAGCAAAAGTATAAATACAGCCTTGATAAATTCAATAAAACGTTGTTTTTACAATGGTAATACATGTACTCAAACATAACATTCTTCGAGCACTGGGCCTCTATCGAACAAAGCGCCCTCAAGAACTTCTTCAAAATAGTGCTCGGCAGCCACTCGGCCTATGGCGGACCCCTGCGCCACGACAGTGGTGGCATCCATCTCCGCCCAGTATGTTTTGACACGGGAAAGGGCCATCCGCGAGCCTTCTATGCACGCCGACCTCTCATCGCATTAATGATGGCACCGCACCAAGGAACTGTTGCACCAAGCTAAAATAGCTGTTCGGCTTTGGCCTTTCCGGCCACGGATGATCCACGACAGACCTCATGGCGAGTCCGGACAATCCTATTGAGTTCGGCCCACTTGGCAAGTGATCAGTCAATGGAAGCGGATGCTCTGGAACGTTAAATTGCGACCAGAACAGCTTGTCCACTTCACGATCTGTTTGATCTCGGAAGTATTCGGCCGCATCGACAACGCTTGCCGCTAAGTCCATATATGCGTCGGCCGAACTCCACAACCGATCCAGAGGGGCATACCGCGGATCGCCGACTTCCTCCGCAGCATAAAGGGCTTCCCAGCCACAATGTCCTTGGCTTCATGCAGTTCCTCCTTCTTCGCTCTCATTTCAGAGCGGGTGTCTTTGGTCGCCATTGTGGCCTTTTCAAGGTCAGTAGCCTTCGCCCGGTTTTCTTCTTCAAGAAACTGGTAGCGGTCGGCAGTGTCTTTTAACTTCACAGCCATTTTGGCCATTTTCTCTTTGCTCTCTCTATGAGCGGCCTTCTCGGCTCTCAACTCTTCGGCCGCCTTCAAAGTGGCCACATTACTACTACTTGCTTGCTCCTTGGCTCGGGCAAGCTCCGCCCGCAAGGCCTCCACGGTGGCAGCTCCATCTGCAGTCACAACATATTAAAGATAATGGCATCACGCTGCTCTTACTATGTGACATCCACTATAAATATCACCTACCCCGGGCCTCGTCAAGCCGCTTGTTAACAAGCTCGATGTCGGCATCCGCCGCATCCAGTTGCCGCTTTAGTTAGGCAACCCCATCAGTTTGGCTAGCCACCGGAGCTTCAGACACCTGCACATAAAGGCGGTCTAGTTATTACCTGGGAATATGATCCTCCGTTCGTCGCCGTTCTCGACGACGACCAGAGTCTCAGGGGCTACTATCTACACAGGGCACACCTAAAATGCGTGGTACGATCACAAATGTATATCATTTCACGTACCTCAAAGCCCGTCAGTAGACCCATAAAGGCTTCATGCAACCCGTTTTCGGCGGACGAAATCCTTTCAATCACCGCACACATTAATGTACGGTGCTCTTCTGAGATAGTCGCCCACTCTAGAAGACCCTTCAGTACGTCCGAACGCATACTAGATGGTGCCAGACTCTTTTGATTGCTCTCTTCAAGAGCCAGATACTGAGGGCTTCGGGTGACCATGGGATTACCTTCCGGCCTTGCCGGATCCGGAGAAACTCTCCATGATGACACTTCAAGGTCGCCTGCTTCTTGAGCCAGGGAGTCCAGGGGAGGTGTTTCGCTCTCCATCATCTCCGGAAGAAGATCCCCCGAAGACGAGCTGTGCTGAGAAGGGCTGAGATCCGAACTGCAAGATAAATGCTTCGGTTATTTTTCTCAGAAGTAAGGTAGTATATATTCGCTATTAAGTACTTTTTGATTACTTACAACTCGTTAGAGGGCTGATCCCCGCATGGAGTTTGTGCGGCAAGAGCACCCTCCGAGGCAGGACCCTCTGGTGGAGTTTTCTTCTCCCGTTTGGAGACCTTGGTTTCCGGATCTTCAGAGGTAGTCCTCTTCCTCCCCCGGGGCGATGGTACGTCAGATTCTCCCCCTTGGTTATCCTCCCTCACGAAGGCGCTCGTTCCCTCGGTTGGAATAGGTAGCGGTGGAGGCCCGCTTTCGCCCTCTTTATTCCCCCCTTCATCTTCCTTTGAGGGCACCGGGCAAGGTGCTGGCTCGAGCATCTTTTCCAGCACCGGATTGTCCAAGCCTTCGGGAAGGGGGGCCGAACACCGGATCATCTTCGCCTTTGTTATCCGTCCTGGTCAAAAGAGCGATTCTTCAGAATGATGTCATGATAAATGAAAGACAGTGTGTTCGGCTAGAGGATTACTTACTTGGGCCGCGGTGCGGTTGCTGCTCAGGCCCACGTCCTCGGAGGTGTCCGGACACTCTATTTGGGGTCCGAAGAACGACTTGTACATCTCCTCGTGCGTCAGGCCGAGGAAATTCTGAATAGCGCATGTCCTTCTAGGTTGAATTCCCACAAGCGGAGGGGCCGGCGTTTGCAAGGCTGGACTTGACGAACCAGCATGACTTGCACTACCATGACCAAACTAAAATCTCCCTCGAAGAGATCTCAGATGCGGCTCTGCAGTATGGGCACATCCCTGGCTGGACCCCAGCTCAGCCCCCTACTGATCCATGACATCAGTTGTGGTGGAGGGCCCGAGCGAAAGGCGGGGGAAGCTACCCACTTGGCACTTCTGGGAGCGATGACGTAGAACCACTCCCATTGCCATAATCCGGACATCTCTGGAAAGGAACCTTTTGGCCACTGAGCTCCAACTATCTTGCTTATTAATGCCCCCCCGCACGCTGCATACTGCCCCTCGACCGTCTTCGGCTTCACATGAAAGGTCTTGAGCCACAGGCCGAAGTGAGGGGTAATGCGGAGGAAGGCCTCACATACGAGGGGTCCCGAACTGTGCGTCTAGGCGGATGGTAACAGGAGACAAGGGACACAATGTTTTTACCCAGGTTCGGGCCCTCTCGATGGAGGTAAAACCCTACTCCTGCTTGATTAATATTGATGATATGGGTAGTACAAGAGTAGATCTACCACGAGATCAAAGAGGCTAAACCCTAGAAGCTAGCCTATGGTATGATTGTTGTTCGTCCTATGGACTAAAACCCTCCGGTTTATATAGACACCGGAGAGGGCTAGGGTTACACAGAGTCGGTTACAATGGGAGGAGATCTACATATCCGTATTGCCAAGCTTGCCTTCCACGCCAAGGAAAGTCCCATCCGGACACGGGACGAAGTCTTCAATCTTGTATCTTCATAGTCCGAGAGTCCGGCCAAAGGTTATAGTCCGGCTATCCGGACACCCCCTAATCCAGGACTCCCTCAGTAGCCCCTGAACCAGGCTTCAATGACGACGAGTCCGGCGCGCAGATTGTCTTCGGCATTGCAAGGCGGGTTCCTCCTCCGAATACTTCATAGAAGATTTTGAACACAAGGATAGTGTCCGGCTCTGCAAAATAAGTTCCACATACTGTCGTAGAGAGAATAATATTTACACAAATCTAATCTGCTGACGTATTCCGTAGCGTGTCATCACGCCACAGCCAAGCCTTTATTTGAACCGTTTTTACTGTCCCACCTCAGCGCGTTTTGCGAGGCGGTTTCCTTGGCACGTCTTGTCGAAGCAGAGATCGTGTCCCCTTATCCGGATTCTCATCAATACGGGCGTGGGTAACCCAACCGCGCCATTGATTACGGCGCTTGGGAGATAAGCGAGTTTTACCAGGCTGGTGGGGACGCATAGTTTCGTCCGCCCATATAAGGGGATAAGGATCCACCTTTCCATCCACGCCTTCTTCCTCCTTTGCTCATCCATTTTCGCGCACTCAAGCTCCAGCGCCCAAGTCCGCATTCCCCACCTCAACCTTCTCCAGCCATGTCCGGAGCGGGAGGCAAGTGGATGGTCTCCTCCGTTACGGAGGGACACATCAAGAAGCTGAGGAAAGCCGGGATACTTGTCTGACGACATCGCGCACCGGCTCCCAGACGAGGGGCAGCTCATCCCCACCCCCAGGCCCCATGAGAGGGTGGTGTTCCTCACCCATTTCCTCCGGACTAGGCTTCCCTCTCCACCCATTTGTCCGGGGCTCATGTTCTACTACGGCCTGGACTTCACGATCTGGCCCCGAACTTCATCCTCAACATTCGGCGTTCATCCTCTGTGCAGGCCTTCCTCTGCATCCAGCCCCACTTCGGCCTATGGCTGAAGACCTTCAATGTCAAGCCGAAGGTAGTGGGCGGCCGCCAGGCGGAGTGCGGAGGCGCCATGGTGGGCAAGATGCCCAACGTCCTATGGCTCGAGGGCTCCTTTGTGGAGACCATAAAGGGGTGGCAATCGGGGTGGTTCCACATCACCGAGCCGCGTGACCCTGAATGGGTCGCACCCCCCGAGTTACGATCCGGAATCCCTACGCGGCTCTCCTCCTGGAAAGAGAAGGGCCTGCCGTGGGGTAAAAAAGGAGAGCTGATCGGACTCCAAACATGTGTCCAAAACCTGGTGAGCAAGAAGCTCAAACTTGTTAACGTAGTCCAGGTCATGCTCATCCGCCGGATCCTCCCATGCCAACAACGGGATTTCAGCTTGTGGGAGTTCAACCCGGCCCAGCACCGAACTCTGTGCAGGCTCTTTGACACAACGTACGAAGATGCCTGGAAGGTGCTATTCAAGGGCGCCGAGGCTCCCGCATCCGCTACCGAGGATCGCGGATTCAGCGCGCAGCGTTCAAGCCAACGCGGTAAGCTGTTTTTACCTCTTACAGATATTTGTCTTTCATAGTTTGACTCTATGCTGGGATCTAAGCCCCCATGCCTTTGACAGGACTGGCAGAGGACGGCCGAACAGATCAACTGTCCGGCTCCTTTGCCCGAAGACCCAGCGGACACCCGCTTGGCGGAGCTGCTGGTTCCGATACCTTACGTGGTGCCGGAGAAGAAGGCCAAGAAGAAGGCCACAGGAACCCGGAAGAGTTCCCGGCGCCCGGTGGAGTCGGACTCATCGTCCGATGACTCCGAGGCGCACTCCTCCCACGAAGACGAGGAGGAGGAAAGAGAGG
>NW_024111593.1:0-17173 GCF_003073215.2 Triticum urartu | reverse complement strand
AGGAGAGATGATGTGACTTCCGTGTAGTCTCCTACTGGATTGATACCTTGGTTCTCAAAAACTGAGGGAAATACTTACGCTGCTTTACTGCACCACCCTTTCCTCTTCAAGGGAAAACCAACGCAGTGCTCAAGAGGTAGCAAGAAGGATTTCTGGCGCCGTTGCCGGGGAGATCTATGCCAAGTCAAGACATACCAAGTACCCATCACAACTCTTATCCTTCGCATTACATTATTTGCCATTTGCCTCTCGTTTTCCTCTCCCCCACTTCACCCTTACCGTTTTATTCTCCCACTCTTTTCTGTTCGCCTCTTTTTCGTTTGCCTCTTTTGCCTGTTTCTTGTTTGCTTGTGTGTTGGGTTGCTTGCTTGTCACGATGGCTCAAGATAATAGTAAATTGTGTGACTTTGCCAATACCAACAATAATGATTTTATTAGCACTCCGATTGCTCCTCTTACCGATGCTGAATCTTGTGAATTAATACTGCTTTGCTGAATCTTGTCATGAAAGATCCGTTTTCTGGCCTTCCTAGTGAAGATGCCGCTACCCATCTAAGCTTTGTTGATTTGTGTGATATGCAAAAGAAGAAAGATGTGGATAATGATATTGTTAAATTGAAGCTATTTCCTTTTTCGCTTAGAGATCGTGCTAAAACTTGGTTTTCGTCTTTGCCTAAAAATAGTATTGATTCTTGGAACAAGTTCAAAGATGCTTTTATCTCTAAGTATTTTCCTCCCGCTAAGATCATCTCCCTTAGAAATGATATTATGAATTTTTAAGCAACTTGATCATGAACATGTTGCACAAGCATGGGAGAGGATGAAATTAATGATATGTAATTTCCCTACTCATGGTTTGAATTTCTTGATGATCATACAAAAAATTTATGCTGGATTGAATTTTGCTTCTAGAAATCTTTTAGATTCGGCCGCGGGAGGCACTTTTATGGAAATCACTTTAGGAGAAGCTACCAAACTCCTAGATAATATTATGGTTAATTATTCTCAATGGCACACCGAAAGATCTACTAGTAAAAAGGTTCATGCTATAGAAGAAAAAAATAATGTTTTGAGTGGAAAGATGGATGAACTTATGAAATCGTTTGCCAATAAGAGTGTTTCTTCTGATCCTAATGATATGCCTTTGTCTACTTTGATTGAGAATAATAATGAATCTATGGATGTGAATTTTGTTGGTAGGAACAAATTTGGTAACAACGCGTATAGAGGAAACTTTAATCCTAGGCCGTTTCCTAGTAATTCCTCTAATAATTATGGTAATTCCTACAACAATTCTTGTGGAAATTATAATAAGATGCAATCTGATTTTGAATCTAGTATTAAAGAATTGATTAGTTCACAAAAGAGTTTCAATGCTTTGATTGAAAAAATTTGTCTAAGATTGATGAGTTGGCTAGGAACGTGGATAGAATTTCTCTTGATGTTGATTCTTTGAAACTTAGATCTATTCCACCTAAGCATGATAGCAATGAGTCTCTCAAAGCCATGAGAATTTCCATTGATGAGTGCAAAGAAAGAACCGCTAGGATGCGTGCTAAGAAAGATTGCTTTGTGAAAGCGTGTTCTTCTAGTTTTCATGACAATAAAGATGAAGATCTAAAAGATCAAAAATTTACATAGCAATGAACCCACTATTTTTGGATTTCAAGAACTTTAATTATGATAATTGCTCTTTGATAGATTGTATTTCCTTGTTGCAATCCATGCTAAATTGTCCGCATGCTTATAGTCAAAATAAAGCTTTTACCAAACATATCGTTGATGCTTTAATGCAATCTTATGAAGAAAAGCTTGAATTAGAAGTTTCTATCCCTAGAAAACTTCATGATGAGTGGGAACCTACTATTAAAATTAAAATTAAAGATCATGAATGCTATGCTTTATGTGATTTGGGTGCTAGCGTTTCCACGATTCCAAAAACTTTGTGTGATGTGTTAGGTTTCCGTGAATTTGATGATTGTTCTTTAAATTTGCACTTCGCGGGTTCCACTATTAAGAAACCTATGGGAAGGATTAATGATGTTTGAGGGAGTCCTGGATTAGGGGGTCTCCGGAAAGCCAGACTATATCCTTTGGCCGACTGTTGGACTATGAAGATACAAGATTGAAGACTTCATCTCGTGTCCGGATGGGACTCTACTTGGCGTGGAAGGCAAGCTAGGCCATACGGATATGTATATCTCCTCCTTTGTAACCGACCTTGTGTAACCCTAGCCATCTCCGGTGTCTATATAAACCGGAGGGTTTTAGTCCGTAGGACAACATACAATAATACCATAGGCTAGCTTCTAGGGTTTAGCCTCTCTGATCTCGTGGTAGATCTACTCTTATACTACCATATCATCAATATTAATCAAGCAGGACGTAGGGTTTTACCTCTATCAAGAGGGCCCGAACCTGGGTAAAACATCGTGTTCCCTGCCTCCTGTTACCATCCACCTTAGACGCACAATTCGGGACCCCCTACCCGAGATCCGCCGGTTTTGACACCGACATTGGTGCTTTCATTGAGAGTTCCTCTGTGTCGTCGCTAGAAGGAAGGATGTCTCATCTCGTCTTTAAAGACGGTACTACTGTTGGGGGAGCTTTGGCTGTCGGCCAAACTCTCCGGCTAGGCGGTTTCATCATGACCGCCTGTTCGGCCGCCGCGCCGACGATGACTTCTCGGGTCATCGAAAACAGCCTCCACGTCAAATCGGCACTCGCCGAACAGATGGATCCAATGGAGCTCCTCCTTAAACGAGCTCTTGGATCGCATCGCCGCCTTGGGAGTCGCTACGGACTATGATCGGATTGGGCTTAAACCCGATCAAAGGGAGATTAACTCTCCACCGGTCACCCATCATATTGCAGTGGTGGAGGAACAATGCGGCGACCTTTCCTCTATGAGGACCAACTATGTCCGGATTCCCGAGCTCTCCGAGCCGGACGCCCGTTCGCGGGAGGACAACACCCAATCCCTGAACTTAGAGTCAGGCAGCGGGCCAGGATTATCGGGTACACCGGAACCGGAACTTTCCAAAATTGGAAATTCCTCGGCCCCTGGATCCCAGATCAGGTGAGGGTTCGGATTCAATTCCACCCACCCACCCAAACATAAGCGATCTTTCCCACATCAGGCAAGAGCCCCAGGAAACAGTACATCACTATTGGGCCAGATTCCTCCTTGCGATGAACAAGGTTAAGGACTGTCGCGAGGAAGACGCAATCCTATTTTTCTGCAATAATTGCACGGACAAGGGAATCCTTAACGCCATAAATCGCCGTGAGATAACACGCTTCGCTGACTTGGCGTCCATAGTACGAAAGTACTGTGCGATGGAAAGTGCCTGGAAAACCGATAAACTTTTGGGATAATCCGGCCCTGAATACAAACCCAGTCGAACAAAAGGGTGCATTATCACAATACACCCGGGTCAACTACCAAAAAGCAAAAACCCTCTACAGGGTATGGAACCGTACTGGAAGGATGGCTCAACGGACCCTGCAAAATTCATAGTACAGCGGATACAATACCAACGCACAGCCTTAGAGCATGTTGGATACTCCGGCAGGTGGCCAAAAGTGGTGAGGATCTTCTTATCCCACATACCACGGAGCACCATCCAGTGGATAACAATACGGTGTTAACAGTGTTCGAGACCTTTGCGTCAAATAACAGGCGCAAGCGAACACTCCGCAGCATGGCCGAAATCTGCCACGTAGCAGCAAAATCCATGGAGTGACACGGCTATTACCTTCAATGCCAGTGATGAACCAAATTCCGAACAGCCCGAGCACCAGCCGCACTGGTCCTCAGTCCAATCGTGACGGCTTTCGACTCACCAAGGTACTCATGGACGGCGGCAGCGGATTAAACCTCATCTATGAGGAAACTCTTCAAAAGATGGAAATAGACTAGAGCCGCATTGAGCAAAGTAGCACAACCTTTAGAGGAATCATCCCCATTCGGGAAGCACGCTGTGCTGGGAAAATCACGCTAGATGTGGTATTCGGCACGCCGGATAATTACAGGTCTGAAGAAATTACATTCCAAGTGGCCCCGTTCAGCAGTGGTTATCACACTCTTTTAGGACGGAAGGCATTCACAATCTTCCAAGCCGTACCCCATTACGGGTACATGAAGCTCAAAATGCCTGGGCCCAATGGAATCATCACTCTCGCCAGCGATCCGGACACAACACTCCGCGCCGAAAACAAAACAACCGCATTGGCCCTCGAGGCATTATCCGAAGCCCTCTCGGCCGAGGAATTGACTACGCTACGCTCCACAGTGGACATGGACGATGTGATACTCGACAAGAGATCCAAGTCCACCTCTTTTAAACCAGCAGATGAAATAGTCAAATTCCAGTCCACCCAACGGACCCTACAAAACAGCCTCCATCGGGGCACAGTAAGCCCCGCTGTGGACGCCGCACTACGAGAGTTCCTGCGCGAGAATTGGGACATATTCGCCTGGCATCCCTCAGACATGCCAGGAATCCCACGCAGGCTGGCCGAGCATAGCCTCAATATCCTAAAGGGATTCAAGCCGGTCAAGCAAGCTCTTCGGCGTTTCTCTGAACCTAAGAGACAGGCCATGGGAGAGGAACTAGCCAAGTTATTGGAGGCCGGATTCATCAAGAAATAAAACACCCGGACTGGCTAGCAAACCTGGTGATGGTACCAAAGAAGGACAAATCCTGGCGCCTTTGTGTCGACTTCAAAGACCTCAATAAAGCTTGCCCAAAGGATCCCTTCCCCTCCCACGCATCGATCAAATCATTGATGCTACCAGGACACGAGTCATTGTGTTTCCTCGACGCATACTCCGGTTACCACCAAATCAAGATGGCGGAGTCCGACCAAGCCGCAACGGCATTCATCACACCATACGGTCCCTTCTGTTTTAACACAATGCCTTTTGGGCTCAAAAACGCCGGCGCAACATATCAGCGCATGATTCAGACATGTCTGGAGAAACAAATCGGCAAAACAGTAGAGGCATACGTAGACGATGTGGTCGTCAAAACCAAACACGTCGACTCTTTGATAGACGACTTGAGGCTCACATTCGACAACCTCCGAACATACGACATCAAGCTCAATCCGGAAAAATGCGTTTTCGGCGTACCAGCCGGAAAGCTCCTGGGATTCATTGTCTCCAGTAGAGGTATTGAAGCTAATCCGGCCAAAATCCGACGTTGTCACAGTTGGCTACCCCAACAGACCTCAAACAAATCCAGAAGCTAACTGGATGCGTGGCGGCTCTAAGCCGCTTTATCTCCCGCTTGGGAGAAAAGGCTTTACCCCTTTATCGCCTCCTTCGGCGCACCGAACACTTCGAGTGGACGGACGCGGCCACAGCCGGATTGGAAGAAATAAAGGCCATTCTGGCAACCAACCCGATCCTGGCCGCACCAAACATCGCGAACCAATGATGTTGTATATTGCGGCAACTCATCAAGTTGTAAGCGCGGTGCTCGTTGTCGAACGGGAAGCGGACGGACACAAATTCCCTCTTCAAAAGCCGGTATACTATGTATCCACTGTCCTCACTCCATGCAAATCACGGTACCCGCATTACCAAAAAATAGCATATGCGGTATTCATGGCATCGGAAACTGCGACACTACTTTCAAGAGTGTTCGATTACAGTAGCCTCGGAAGTGCCACTTAATGATATTATCAACAACCGCGACGCTACGGGCCGGATTGCCAAATGGGCCATTGAGCTCCTCCCATTCGACATAACATACAAACCTCGCGAGCCATTAAATCGCAAGTACTGGCCGACTTCGTCGCCGAATGGACGGAGGCCGAACTCCCTAAAGAGTACGGCGCATACTCCAATTGGATCATGCACTTCGACGGTTCTAAAATGCTGGCCGGTCTAGGGGCTGGCGTCGTCCTGACGTCCCCAACCGGAGATACCGTTCGGTACATACTGCAAATATTGTATACAGACTCCAACAATGCAGCCGAATACGAAGCTCTGTTGCATGGTCTTCGGATGGCAGTCTCCATGGGCATTCAACGCCTGGAGGTGCGTGGGGATTCAAACCTCGCAATATCCCAAATAAACGGAGATTTTGACGCCAAGGATCCGAAAATGGCGGCCTATCGAAATGCCGTCCTAAAAATGTCAGCTCGGTTCGAGGGACTCGAATTTCACCATGTGGCTCGGGAAAACAATCAGGCGGCGGATATCCTCGCCCGCATCGGCGCAAAACGCGACGCGGTCCCCCCAACATATTTCTGGAAAGGCTCTTCAAGCCATCCGTAGCATGGGAAGGGGACATGCCCTAGAGGCAATAATAAATTGGTTATTATTATATTTCCTTGTTCATGATAATCGTTTATTATCCATGCTATAATTGTATTGATAGGAAACTCAGATACATGTGTGGATACATAGACAACACCATGTCCCTAGTAAGCCTCTAGTTGACTAGCTCGTTGATCAATAGATGGTTACGGTTTCCTGACCATGGACATTGGATGTCATTGATAATGGGATCACATCATTAGGAGAATGATGTGATGGACAAGACCCAATCCTAAGCCTAGCACAAAGATCGTGTAGTTCGTATGCTAAAGCTTTTCTAATGTCAAGTATCATTTCCTTAGACCATGAGATTGTGCAACTCCCGGATACCGTAGGAATGCTTTGGGTGTATCAAACGTCACAACGTAACTGGGTGGCTATAAAGGTGCATTACAGGTATCTCCGAAAGTGTCTGTTGGGTTGGCACGAATCGAGACTGGGATTTGTCACTCCGTGTAAACGGAGAGGTATCTCTGGGCCCACTCGGTAGGACATCATCATATGCGCAATGTGACCAAGGAGTTGATCACAGGATGATGTGTTACGGAACGAGTAAAGAGACTTGCCGGTAACGAGATTGAACTAGGTATTGGATACCGACGATCGAATCTCGGGCAAGTAACATACCGCTAGGCAAAGGGAATTGAATACGGGATTGATTAAGTCCTTGACATCGTGGTTCATCCGATGAGATCATCGTGGAACATGTGGGAGCCATCATGGGTATCCAGATCCCGCTGTTGGTTATTGACAGGAGAACGTCTCGGTCATGTCTGCTTGTCTCCCGAACCCGTAGGGTCTACACACTTAAGGTTCGGTGACACTAGAGTTGTAGAGATATTAGTATGCGGTAACCCGAAAGTTTTTCGGAGTCCCGGATGAGATCTCG
The DNA here is from genome assembly GCF_003073215.2 of Triticum urartu. Lineage (NCBI taxonomy): Eukaryota > Viridiplantae > Streptophyta > Magnoliopsida > Poales > Poaceae > Triticum > Triticum urartu. The sequence continues at coordinate 9,953 of NW_024111593.1, read as the reverse complement.
GATGTCAAGAGGAGTTCCGGAATGGTCCGGAGGTAAAGATTTATATATAGGAAGTCCAGTTCGGCCACCGGGAAGTTTCGGGGTCATCGGTATTGTACCGGGACCACCGGAAGGGTCCCGGGGGCCCACCGGGTGGGGCCACCTATCCCGGGGGTCCCATGGGCTGAAAGTGGGAAGGGATCCAGCCCAAAGTGGGCTGGGGCGCCACTTCCCTTATGGCCCATGCGCCTAGGGTGAAGGGGGAAACCCTAAGGAAGAGTCCCAAGGAGGGAAGGCACCTCCTAGGTGCCTTTGGGGGGAGGACTCCTCCCCTGGCCGCCGCCCCCCTGGAGATTGGATCTCCTAGGGGATGACGCACCCCCCCCTTGGGATTCCTATATATAGTGGGGTAGGAGGGCCCCTCAAACACAACTTTTGCCTTTGGTGCAGCCCCTCCCTCTCTCCCCGTTACGTCTCTCTCTCGTAGTATAGGCGAAGCCCTGCTACTGTGACGCCCTGCATCCACCACCACGCCGTCGTGCTGCTGAATCTTCATCAACCTCTCCCTCTCTCCTTGCTGGATCAAGGCGTGGGAGACGTCATCGGGCTGTACGTGTGTTGAACGCGGAGGTGCCGTCCGTTCGGCACTAGGATCATCGGCGATCTGAATCACGACGAGTACGACTCCATCAACCCCGTTCACTTGAACGCTTCCGCTTAGCGATCTACAAGGGTATGTAGATGCACTCTCCTTCCCCTCGTTGCTAGTTTCTCCATAGATAGATCTTGGTGATACGTAGGAAATTTTGAATTTATGCTACGTTCCCCAACAGGGAAGGGGACACCGGTAACAACAGTCCGGACCCGGCCAAAATACCCGATACCGAACTCTCTGACACAATCGGAGGCTCCGCCACCGAAATAACACCTTCAGCCCACGAAATAATGGCCATTATTGCCCTCGTGGACAGAACCATTCCTGGCCTACCTAACTAGACAGGAACTTCCGGAGGACCAAAATGAGGCACGCTGCATAGTGCGGCGATCCAAGGCCTACAAGGTCCATGAGGGAGAATTGTACAAGAAAAGCACTACCGGAGTCCTTCAAAGGTGCATCTCCAAAGAGGAAGGGCGGGATCTTTTGGCAGAAATTCACGCCGGACTTGGCGATCATCATGCCGCAGCCCGGGCTCTTGTAAGCAAGGCCTTCCGTACAGGATTCTATTGGCCAACGGCCCGGGCAGATGCACAGGACTTGGTCCAACGTTGCACCGGTTGCCAGCTTTTTGCAAATCAAAGCCACATGCCACCCACCGCCCTCCAAACAATCCCCATTACATGGCCCTTTGTGGTCTGGGGGCTTGACATGGTTGGACCCCTTAAAGGGGGAACCCACAAGAAAAAATACTTATTGGTCATGGTGGATAAATTCACCAAATGGATAGAGGCCAAACCGGTTGAAACAGCTGAATCCGGACCGGTGATAGATTTCATATCCGGGGTTGTACACCGTTATGGCGTCCCCCACAGCATCATCACTGATAATAGCACGAACTTCATGGCCGACGAGGTAAAACTCTGGTGCAGCAAAATGGGCATCAAGCTCGATTATGCCTCAGTCTATCACCCACAAACCAACGGTCAAGTCAAGCGAGCAAACGGTCTTATAATGAGTGGCATTAAACCTAGATTAGTGTGTTCCTTAACGGAGTCTAACACGCACTGGGTAGAGGAGCTCGACTCCGTACTCTGGGGGCTGCGGACCACGCCGAATCGTAGTACCAGATATACACCCTTCTTTACGGTGTACGGCGCAGAGGCAGTCTTGCCCTGTGACATAATTCATGACTCACCTATAGTGCGCATGTATGAAGAAAGAGAAGCCGAGCTCGATCGGCAGGACAGTCTGGACACCTTGGAGGAGGAGCGCGACGTAGCCAAAGCCCGTTCCGCATTTTACCAGCAACAGGCTCGCAGATACCAAAGCAGAGAAGTACGGGCCAAAACTTATAACATTGGCGAACTAGTTCTACGCCTGCCGGATAAGAAAAAGAACAAGCTCAAGCCCAAATGGGAAGGTCCCTTCATTATTGACCAATTTCTGACCGGTGGAGTGTACCGACTGCGGGATGCATCGACTAGTCGACTCGAGCCGAACCCATGGAACGCGGCCAGGCTCCGAAGATTCTATGCCTAGCACCGGACTCTATGTTAGTCCCCTCCCTTTGTCCATTTTTTCACAAATACATTATCTGTCTTGTTTTCCTTTCTTTCTTTCTTTTCTTATTTCTCTAGGCCTTAAAGGGTCACCCTGTGCCCTGTTTGCACACTACAGATGCGCTAGCCGCACTCTTCATACCTGGGGGCTTCCTTCACAGAAGCTTAAATTATTTATCCGGGCTTCATGCCCAACACATGTGTTCTACTTCCGCATGTACCTTTTTTCACCATTATATGCATCGATATGACTTAAGTTTTGGCCAAGCTGGGTTGCCTGGCTCTTGTATTTATGCCCTACGTTCCCGTTAATTCAGCTAGGGCATAAGGGGAGCACCTCTGTGATTGTTACTGCCGGGTCAGCCGGATGTGTACCTCAGACTGGGTGAAGCCGAAAGCTAGCGTTCTTAAGGGAATATTCGGTCGGTGAACAAAAGATGATTTTTATTTATTGTCCATATCTGCCCCCAGATGCTTTTTTTGCGTTTCTTATCGCAGTCCGGACATGCACTTTAGGGCATGCTTACCCAGGGAAAGGAACACTTAACGAAACTATTCTCCCTGGAAGATGTTTCTTACTACCCATGTAATATAACATAACTAGTTGGGCACTTGTCTGATAAAGCACTAATGACCCCTACGCCTGGTCTCCACGCATACCCCAGTTCTTATATAACTGAGCGGGTATTCGGATTCACTCCGGACTATCGGGCCTAGAGGTTGAAGCGAAAAGGTCCGCAACGACAAATGATCTACAATCCGGCTAGAAGGCATTATACATGTCACTTTATTTACATAGTCATGCAGACTGACTAAACTCCTCTTCTATACCATCCAACAGGCGGTCTAGCTTACAATCCTGTTGGGAATACTTTGCGGCTAATTCTACTTGCCCATAAACTAAGCTAACGGGGATCTCTTTTCCATCGAACCCCACAGGTCCGACCTCGGCCATGTGATTTGGGTCTTCCTTGGTATACCGAGTCTTCACCATGGCCCAGGCCCCCTATCGGCAGGCCGATATCTTCCATAATCGGAGGCACCGCCGTGCTCCCTTGAGCTTCTCCGTAAGCTCTGCAACACCCTCTGGCAAGGAGACAGATGGCCACAAAGCCTGGGCAACACCTTGCATCACCTGCCGAACTTGTTCATGCAGATATGACAGCTCGGACAGAAGATCACCCGCAGACCCGGGCATTTCCTCCGCGGGACGACCCGTCAGCATACCTACAGACATAATGCTGTTAGTCGACTTCTTCGCTGAACTCCTTTAGCAGGATTCGTTCAAGCACTTACTAAAAATGCCGCGTCGAAGCTGCTTATTCTCCTTCTCGGAGTCCGCAAGCTGGCCCCGAGCGTCTTTTAGTTCAACACTTCAGCTTAACATTGGCATCTTGGAGACTGTTTTTCTCCAGCATAACCTTACTCAGCACGCGTTTGCCAGCCTCTAGCTGTCGCATAACATGCTGGTCCCCCGGACTTTCTCCGGACTCATCTGCAAAATCAATTGTTAGATCTGCAGACACGCCGCACACTATATGGTAACCACCATTCTTTAAAGTAAATGTTACCAGCGGGAGGCTTTTTCTGTTCCTGCAATGCGGCAAGAGCGCCCCAGTTGGGTCTTGCATTCCTCCAGCTCCTGGGACAGCCTAGTATTCTTCTCTGTAAGAACCTGCACATTATAGATGATCCTTAAATCAGTTCTGCTAACTGTTTCAAGTCTCAGGGGCTACTGATACATATAAATCGTCAGATTTACTCACCCGTACATCCTTTACATACTGATCCGTGGCTCTGGCTAGACCATCTTGAGCAGCACGGAGGTACGCCTCTCCAGAATTGAAGGCGTCGAACGCCTCTGGTGAGAAACAAGCGTCGCGGAGTACGGCCCGGCGGCGCCTATGATTCATGGCGCTTTCCACTTCTGAGTTTGTAGCGGACAATCTATCGCATCCTCTGTGGGGATTATCCGGCGCCTGCCCCATATCGCCTTCCGCCTCTATGTCCGGTCCTGGCGCCCGACTGGTGGAAGCTTGATTGGCAGCATCGCCGGACATATTCCGGCGAGCGTTCTTTCTGTTAAAGAAACGCGGCGTCATTACATTTTGAGAAAGACGACAACCACGGAGCGGTTTTTCCTATACCTTTGCGGCCGGCGTCTCCGTCCTGACCGCCTTCCTTTTTGGCCTACCGCCTCGGCACCTCTTGTTGGCGAGTTGCCGCGGGTTCGGCAGGGCGTCCCGAATGCCTTCCCTGTAAAAGATGCCATGTGTATATGGTGGGTGAAGTGCCTAAAAGGGGATCCTAGTTTTGGAGTTGGGACTTTTTGATTTTTCTTACCTGCGATGCAGGGAGCAGTCCGGGATAGTCGGCCGTAATGGCCACCGGGGCATCGTCGCAGCTTAACTGATAGAACTCCGGTCTATCAGTTCCACGGAGATAACCGGATCTTCTTCGAGTCCGGAATCGATGGCCCGATCAGGGTCCTCTGGTTGTGGAGAAGGGCTGTTGACCTCCTTTATGGCTTTTCGCAGTTCCTGCCGCAACGTGGCAATGTGAATACTTACGACTAAGAATGCGGGAAAAATGGCAGCAGGGAAATATAACTTACCCAGCTTGGAGGATTGTACATAGAGAATCCATCCCGTGGCTTGATGCGGGTGAACTACTCTTCCTCACCCTTGAACAGTTCGGACAGAATCTTCGCTAGAGCGGCAGCATTGTCCGGACCCTTACGCCCGCAGCGGGGGGCGTCATCCGCCCCGTTATAACACCACAAGGGGTTCCCATGATATTGGAGTGGCTGCACTCCCCGCATTATGCAAATCGACATAACTTCGATTATTGTCAATCCGGATCGAGCTATTGCTTTGATCCGGTTCAACAGATAGAGGACTTCTCTGTTGTCTTCAGCCTGGGGGCTCCATGGGCGCCAACTCTGGCGCTTCTTCAGAGGAGCATTGTTGAACTCGGGTAGACCCCGCCGAAAAGGGTCCGAAAGGGGGACGTCCTCCATATAAAACCATTCTGAAGGCCAGTCTTCGGACGGCTTCTTCGGGGTACCGGACAAATATCCGGTATCGGCGATGTGCCATACTTTGGCTCCGCCCACTTGATAAAGTGATTCCCTCTGTGTGCGAGGGACAAGGCAAAATAGCCTTTTCCACAGCTCGAAATGAGCCTCGCAGCCTAGGAACAACTCGCAGAGAGCAACATAGCCGGCGATGTGTAGGATGGAGGCAGGGGTGAGATTGTGTAGTTGGAGGCCGTAGAACTCCAGGAGCCCACGGAGGAACGGATGAATTGGAAATCCGGGTCCCCTTAGTAAGTAAGGAACAACGCAAACCCGTTCCCCCATGGAGGGACAAGGAAGGTTCTCCGCTTGCTCCCCGCCATTGTAGGTGGCGAGCCCGGCTCGAACGGGCACCATGTATGCCGGAGGGAGAAATCCCTTAGTCTGCAGCTTCGACTAATCGACTGTGCGGGACTGAACACCTCTCCCAATCACCGGGCTTAGGGCTACGGGGGCGGGAGGAGGAGCTGCGGAGGTCGGCCATGCTGGAATGGATCTTTCCGAAGCACGCTCTGATGAATTCTCGCTGGGGGAGGATGATATGGATTGGATCTAAGAATCCCCATCCCTTTAATAGACAATTTATTTATCTGGCTAGGGGGCGAATGTAAAAACGCCCTGGCGCCTCGTATTCATTCGACGCGTGGGAGATAGCCCTTATTGGGCACAGAAGCCAAGAGGTTCAACATTTATGGAGCCGGACACTGCTTACGAACACTTGAAAGTTGGAGAAGAACCCGCCTTGCAATGCCGAAGACAACACTGCGCGCCGGACTCATCGTCATTGAAGCCTGGTTCAGGGGCTACTGAGGGAGTCCTGGATTAGGGGGTCTCCGGACAGCCGGACTATATCCTTTGGCCGGACTGTTGGACTATGAAGATACAAGATTGAAGACTTCGTCTCGTGTCCGGATGGGACTCTACTTGGCGTGGAAGGCAAGCTAGGCAATACGGATATGTATATCTCCTCCTTTGTAACCGACCTTGTGTAACCCTAGCCCCCTCCGGTGTCTATATAAACCGGAGGGTTTTAGTCCGTAGGACAACATACAATCATACCATAGGCTAGCTTCTAGGGTTTAGCCTCTCTGATCTCGTGGTAGATCTACTCTTGTACTACCCATATCATCAATATTAATCAAGCAGGACGTAGGGTTTTACCTCCATCAAGAGGGCCCGAACCTGGGTAAAACTCGTGTCCTTGCCTCCTGTTACCATCCGGCCTAGACGCACAGTTCGGGACCCCCTACCCGAGATCCGCCGGTTTTGACACCGACATGTTCTTATTTTTGCAAATAGGAATTATGTGCCCGTAGATTTCATTGTTCTTGATATTGATTGCAATCCTACATGTCCCATTATTCTTGGTAGACCTTTCCTTAGAATGATTCAATTATTGATATGAAAGAAGGGAATATTAGATTCCAATTTCCGTTAAGGAAAGGAATGGAACACTTTCCTAGAAAGAAAATTAAATTACCTTATGAATCTATTATGAGAGACACTTATGGATTTCATACCGAAGATGATAATACCAAGTTCTATTCTTGCTTTTATGCCTAGCTAGGGGCGTTAAACGATAGCGCTTGTTGGGAGGCAACTCAATTTTATTTTTATTTCTTGCTTTTTGGTTCTTTTTAGTAATAAATAATTCATCTAGCCTCTGTTTAGATGTGGTTTTATGCTTTTAATTAGTGTTTGTGCCAAGTAGAACCTTTGGAAGACTTGGGGGAAGTTTTTGCGATCTTGCTGTCAAAAAACAGAAACTTTAGCGCTCACAAGATTTTCTGCCATTGTTTACTGGAGAGTGTGATTAGGTTGATTCTTTTATAAGATTATTAATAGACAAATTCCTCACGTCCACCAATTTATTTCAGAATTTTTGGGCTTACAGAAGTATTCGAAACCTACAAATTACTACAGACTGTTATGTTTTTCACAGATTCTGTTTTTCGTGTGTTGTTTGCTTATTTTGATGAATCTATGGCTAGTATCGGAGGGTATGAACCATAGAGAAGTTGGAATAAAGTAGATTTAACACCAATATAAATAAAGAATGAGTTCATTACAGTACCTTAAGTGGTGGTTTGTTTTCTTATACTAACGGAGCTCATGAGATTTTCTGTTGAGTTTTGTGTTGTGAAGTTTTCAAGTTTTGGGTAAAGATTTGATGGATTATGGAATAATGAGTGGCAAGAGCCTAAGCTTGGGGATGTCCAAGGCACCCCAAGGTAAAATTAAAGGACAACCAAAAGCTTGGGGATGCCCCGGAAGGCATCCCCTCTTTCGTCTTCGTCCATCGGTAACTTTACTTGAGGCTATATTTTTATTCACCACATGATATGTGTTTTGCTTGGAGCGTCTTGTATGATTTGAGTCTTTGCTTTTTAGTTTACCACAATCATCCTTTATGTACACACCTTTTGGAGAGACACACATGATGGAATTTATTAGAATACTCTATGTGCTTCACTTATATCTTTTGAGCTAGATAATTTTGCTCTAGTGCTTCACTTATATCTTTTAGAGCACGGTGGTGGTTTTATTTTATAGAAATTATTGATCTCTCATGCTTCACTTATATTATTTTGAGAGTCCTTTAGAACAGCATGGTAATTTTTTGGCTATAAAATTAGGTCCTAATATGATAGGCATCCAAGATTGGTATAATAAAAACTTTCATAAAAGTGCATTGAATACTATGAGAAGTTTGATACTTGATAATTGTTTTGAGATATAAAGATGGTGATATTAGAGTTGTGCTAGTTGAGTAGTTGTGAATTTGAGAAATACTTGTGTTGAAGATTGCAAGTCCCGTAGCATGCACGTATGGTAACCGTTGTGTAACAAATTTGAAACATGAGGTGTTCTTTGATTGTCTTCCTTATGAGTGGCGGTCGGGGACGAGCGATGGTCTTTTCCTACCAATCTATCCCCCTAGGAGCATGCGCGTAATGCTTGGTTTTTGATGACTTGTAGATTTTTTCAATAAGTATGTGAGTTCTTTATGACTAATGTTGAGTCCATGGATTATACGCACTCTCACCTTCCATCATTGCTAGCCTCTTCGGTACCGTGCATTGCCCTTTCTCACCTTGAGAGTTGGTGCAAACTTCACCGGTGCATCCAAACCCCGTGATATGATACGCTCTTCACACATAAACCTCCTTATATCTTCCTCAAAACAGCCACCATACCTACCTATTATGGCATTTCCATAGCCATTCCGAGATATATTGCCATGCAACTTTCCACCGTTTCATTTATGACACGCTTCATCATTGTCATATTTCCTTGCATGATCATGTAGTTGACATCGTATTTGTGGCAAAGCCACCATGCATAATTTATCATACATGTCACTCTTGATTCATTGCCCTTCCCGGTACACCGCCGGAGGCATTCATATAGAGTCATATTTTGTTCTAGTATCGAGTTGTAATCATTGAGTTGTAAATAAATAGAAGTGTGATGATCATCATTAATAGAGCATTGTCCCAAATAAAAAAGGGAAAGGCCAAAAAAAGGCCCAAAAAAGAGAAATAAAAAGGGACAATGCTACTATCCTTTTTTCCACACTTGTGCTTCAAAGTAGCACCATGATCTTTATGATAGAGAGTCTCTATTGTTTTGTCACTTTCATATACTAGTGGGAATTTTTCATTATAGAACTTGGCTTGTATATTCCAACAATGGGCTTCCTCAAATGCCCTAGGTCTTCGTGAGCAAGCAAGTTGGATGCACACCCACTTAGTTTCTTTTGTTGAGCTTTCATACATTTATAGCTCTAGTGCATCTGTTGCATGGCAATCCCTACTCCTTGCATTGACATCAATTGATGGGCATCTCCCTAGCCCATTGATTAGCTGCGTCGATGTGAGACTTTCTCCTTTTTTGTCTTCTCCACATAACCCCATCATCATATTCTATTCCACCCATAGTGCTATATCCATGGCTCACGCTCATGTATTGCGTGAAATTAAAAGTTTGAGATTACTAAAGTATGAAACAATTGCTTGGCTTGTCATCGGGGTTGTGCATGATGAGAGCATTCTTGTGTGACGAAAATGGAGCATGACTAAACTATATGATTTTGTAGGGATGAACTTTCTTTGGCCATGTTATTTTGAGAAGACATGATTGCTTAGTTAGTATGCTTGAAGTATTATTATTTTTATGTCAATATTAAACTTTTGTCTTGAATCTTTCGGATCTGAATCATGCCACAATAAAGAAAATTACATTGAGAATTATGCTAGTAGCATTCCACATCAAAAATTCTGTTTTTATCATTTACCTACTCGAGGACGAGCAGGAATTAAGCTTGGGGATGCTTGATACGTCTCCAACGTATCTATAATTTTTGATTGTTCCATGCTATTATATTATCTGTTTTGGATTTTAATGGGCTTTATTATACACTTTTATATTATTTTTGGGACTAACCTACTAACCCAAGGCCCAGTGCAAATTGTTTGTTTTTTTTTCAGTGTTTCGCAGAAAAGGAATATCAAACGGAATCCAAACGGAATGAAACCTTCGGGAGAGTTATTTTTGGAACAAACGTGATCCAGGGGACTTGGAGTAGACGTCAAGAAAGGAGCGAGGAGGCCACGAGGCAGGGAGGTGCGCCTGCCCCCTGGGCACGCCCCCACCCTCGTGGGCCCCTCGCAGCTCCACC
>NW_024111592.1:0-9620 GCF_003073215.2 Triticum urartu | reverse complement strand
AGAGAGAGATAGGGGCCTCAGGAGGCTCCGGAGGCGCTGGTGGCTCCCTGCGGGCCATCTCCATCTCCGCCAGGGCTGCGGAACGCCTGGCCTCTTGTGCCTCCATGATGCCCCTCATGAGCGCTGGTACGTGACAGCCGCGTTCGGCAAGCCGTAAGGCATGCGAACGCAGCTGTGGGGTGGACCTCCGCAGCGCCCCACTCGCGAGGGCCAGAGGCGCTCCAGAGAGGCGACTCGGTTGAGCCCTGGTATGTCGATGCAGACGCGCAGCCCACCATCCTCGCCTGGATGGGGAGCCACTGCTGGTAGACGGCGGCCGCCTTTCATGACCCTTGACTCCTGTAGCTCCTGAATGGCCTTGCTGACGAACTCCTGAGGGTCTGGCTCTCCTTGCCTTACTCCTTCTTGAGGGAAACGTGCTTCGAAACACGCCTCCATGTGGTGCCCAAGCGCCTCCCTCGTGACCCTAGCCAGGTCGGTGGCCCTCCAGGGGAGAGCCCCCGAGCCCTGCCTGAGGAGGCGCCGGGCGCGCTTTCCTATGCGATGGAAGGAGGTTCCCCCTGGGCAGGCACGGGCCCAGAGGGGCCTGCCTCCTGAGGGCCGGGCCGGACAATGTCTTCTTCTTCTTGGGGGCGGTCTCGGGAAGCCTCCTGCTTCCGCGATCCGGGTCTTCCAGTGACGCGGCCTGAAAGGCTCGTTCCAGGGAACACACCGCGTCCTTCTCTTCACAGGGCACCGTGATGACTCCGCCACTTCCTGGCATCTTGAGGACGTTGTAGCCGTGGTGAGTTACGGCCATGAACTTGGCCAGCGCTGGGTACCCAAGGATGGCGTTGTACGGCAGGCGAATGTGAGCGACGTCGAAGTCGATGAGCTCGGTGCGGTAGTTGTCGCGTGCCCCGAAGGTGACAGGGAGGCGGACCTGCCCAATCGGGACCGTGGAGCCGTCGGTGATTCCGGAGAAAGGCTTGGTTGGCTGAAGCTGGCTGTAGGGCACTTGGAGATTGTTGAATGTTTCCACGGACAGGACGTTGAGCCCTGCCCCGCCATCGATGAGGGTCCTGGTGACCACCACGTTGCTGATGATTGGGGAACAAAGCATCGGGAGGACTCCAGCTATAGCCGCACACTTGAGATGATCTGCTGAGCTGAACGTGATGGCGCACGCCGACCACCTGAGAGGGCGCGTGGCTTCGAGCTTGGGGAGGACTGCATTCACTTCGCGGGCGAACTGCTTGAAGATGCGTTGAGAGGCTGGGGCTTGAGCCCCGCCTAGGATGCAGGTGATCGCGCGCGGCTCCTGGAAGCCCCCTGCCCCCTCGTCCTGGTGGCGGTCCTCGTTCCTCCTTGGCTGCGGCGGCAGCGGAGGGAGGCATGCGTTGCCTTGCGGGCGATCCTCGCGAGGCTGATCCCTCCAGTCTCCCTCGCGAGGCGGGTCTTGCCAGCGATCCTCGCGAGGTTGATCACGCCACCCTTGGCGCGGGCCACGGTCTTCCCAGCGTCCTGCGTTCCTTCCTCCTCCTCGACCGTAACCCCGGTCACCGCGGTCGGGGCGACGGCCGATCCTTCCTTCTCGCACGGCTCAGAGCTCTTGACATTCGTTGGTGTTGTGGGTGTGGAGGTTGTGGTACACACAGTATCGACTGCCCTTGGGAGGTTCGGGCAGATCTCTGCCCCGCTTGGTGTCTGGTTCTGCCGCGAGCACGGCAGCCCCCTTGCGCTTCACATCCTTGGCCTTGGGCTTCTTCTCTTCTGGGTCTGCGGCAGGCAGCTCGAGGAGGGAGAGACACCCTTCCTCGGCCCTGGCGCACTTGGTTGCCAAGTTGAACAGCTCCAAGGAAGTGCACAGGTCTTCATGCATCGCCAGCTCCTCCTTCATCTTGACATCGCGCACGCCGTCGGAGAAGGCTGAGATGATGGCCTCCTCAGTCACCTTGGGAATCTTGAGGCGTGCGTTGTTGAAGCGCTGGATGTATTTCTGCAGGGTCTCCCCGGGTTGTTGCTTGATGCAGCGCATGTCGCTCACGGCGGGTGGCCGGTCGCGAGTACCTTGGAAGTTGGCGATGAAGCGGGTGCGCATCTCGTCCCAGGAGGAGATCGTGCCTGGGGCCAGGTTCAGGAGCTAGGTGCGGGCCCTGTCCTTGAGCGCCATGGGAAACCAGTTCGCCATGACCTTCTCGTCTCTGTTGGCAGCTTCGATGCCCAGCTCATAGAGCTGGAGGAACTCCGCAGGGTCGGCCGTGCCGTCGTAACGAGGAGGCAGGTCTGGCTTGAACTTGCCGGGCCACGCGACGCTGCGTAGCTCGGTGGTGAAGGCATGGTAGGCTGCTGTGGCCACGGGAGGCCTTGGGTGACGGAGAACTTGGTCTTGCATGTCCCCACGCGCTGTAGCTGGGAGCAACGCGGGGTCTTGGCGTGCGGGAGCAGGAGCATGGTCGCGACGTGCTGGAGCAAGGAGTGCCCGGGCAGCTTCTTACGGGTGAGGGACTTCTTGGCAGCTCTGCTCTTGCCGCGCTGGCACCTGATGGAGCGGGTTCCGCCCAGGGGCCACGCACCTTGGAGCCATGGCGTCTTCTTGAGGAGGAGGCGGCCGGGGCGCCGCCAGAGCCTCTTTGCCCGAGCGGGGTGGGGTGCGGTGCAGTGGAACGGACGGCGCGGAAGAGCCCCCTGCAGCGCGGACGAGCTCGGCGACGCGGTCAAGCCATTCTTCGGAGACGTCGTCGACGGGACGGTAGCGCAGGAGCTCGTTTGCCGCGATGAGTGCAGCTCGAGCCTCCATGGGTGCGCGGAGCGCGTGGGACGAAGAACCAGCTGGGGTGAGCGAGGGAGTAGCGGTGCGGCCGTCTTGCCGCACTAACAGATGCTGAGACGATGCTTGCTGCTCGTCCCCCGCCGGGCCGGTGGCGGCGTTGACGGCAGGTGACGGGGAACAGCAGAGGACGCCCGCCGATAGGAGCCGTCTGGGCGACGCGGGAAGCGAGAGCGGCCCGGCGCTCGGTCCAGGCCCGACGAGCGTCAGACATGGGCGCGATGGTCAGAGGAGAACGGGGCGGTGGAAGACGAATTACGGCGCACCCATACCTGGTGTGCCAAATGTCGGATTTCGGGTTCCGGCAGACCCTTGAGGTTCAAACACTGGGGTGCGCGCGGAGATTTCGCCTCCTACCTACCTGCACCCCTCCGCCTCGCTAAGATCTAAGCTAAGGAAAGAACAACACAAGAGACACAGGGTTTATACTGGTTTGGGCCACCATTGTGGTGTAATACCCTACTCCAGTGTGTGGTGTGGTGGATTGCCTCTTGGGCTGATGGTGATGAACAATACAAGGAAGAACAGCCTCGTGAGGGTCTGTTCTTTGCTGGGGGGACGAACTGCTAGGAGGAGTTCAGTCACCCTTCTCTCTCTATTATCTCGATCCGATCCTTGATCCTCGATCTCTATCTCTAACATTCCTTCTATCTCTAACCCGAACCCTCTCTCATCCTTGTGGGTGGCCGGTCCTATTTATAGGCAATGGCCCTGGGCCTCTTCCCAAATATTGAGCAGGAAGGGCGCCAACAATTGGCCATTTTGAAGGGGAACATCTAGTACACTTATCCTGACTAAAGTTGGTCCTCACCTGCACAAAGCTCTGGTGGTGACTTCATCTTGGGCTCCACGATGACCTCCGTCTTGCGGTCCTCCTGGTCTTGGTCTTGTTGCACCGAAATGGCAACCTTTGCCTGATGCCTCGGTACTCCGCGGCTGCGCTTGCCCCCTTTGCACCAAAGGGGAAAGGAGGACACTGCGCGGGCTGGCGCCCGCCTGGCGCCCTTGGTCGTCATGGCTTGCGTCACGGGCACCTCGTGAGGTACCCCTCCTTGATCTCTCCGCCTCCTCGCGAGCCAGCCTGGTGAGGCCGTGCCTGAGGAAGCTCCGTGTCGTCCGCCCCGCGAGCCTTGGCCCCTCGCGAGGTCTTGGGTCTGTGTTGATGAAGATGGGCCATGCTGGGCCCCCTTTGAGCCACGCCGCAGGCCGCAGGCAGGCAAGTCTGGGGACCCCCGTTCCCGAACACCCGAATAAACCATAGAGAAGTTGGAATACAGTAGGTTTAACACCAATATAAATAAAGAATGAGTTCATTACATTACCTTAAAGTGGTCTTTTGTTTTCTTTCGCTAACGGAGCTCAGGAGATTTTCTACTTTAAGTTTTGTGTTGTGAAGTTTTCAAGTTTTGGATAAAGATTTGTTGGATTATGGAACAAGGAGTGGCAAGAGCCTAAGCTTGGGGATGCCCATGGCACCCCCAAGGACACCTAAAAGCCAAAGCTTGGTGATGCCCCAGAAGGCATCCTCACTTTCGTCTACTTCTATCGGTAACTTTACTTGGAGCTATATTTTTATTCACCACATGATATGTGTTTTGCTTGGAGCATCTTGTATCATTTCAATCTTTATTTGTTAGTTTACCACAATCATCCTTGCTGTACACACCTTTTGATAGAGACACACATGATTCAGAAATTGTTAGAATACTCTATGTGCTTCACTTATATCTTTTGAGTTATATAGTTTTCCTCTAGTACTTCACTTATATCTTTTAGAGCACGGTGGTGGATTTGTTTTATAGAAACTATTGATCTCTCATGCTTCACTTAGATTATTTTGAGAGTCTTAAATAGAATGGTAATTTTCTTAAATAATCCTAATATGCTAGGTATTCAAGATTAATAAAATTTTCTTATGAGTGTGTTGAATACTATGAGAAGTTTGAAACTTGATAATTGTTTTGAGATATGGAGCTGGTGATATTAGAGTCGTGCTAGTTGAGTAGTTGTGAATTTAAGAAATTCTTGTGTTGAAGTTTGTGATTCCTGTAGCATGCACGTATGGTGAACCGTTGTGTGATGAAATCGGAGCATGATTTATTTACGGATTGTCTTCCTTATGAGTGGCGGTCGAGGACGAGCGATGGTCTTTTCCTACCAATCTATCCCCCTATGAGCATGCACGTAGTACTTTGTTTTGTTAACTAATAATTTTTTGCAATAAGTTTGTGAGTTCTTTATGAGTAATGTTGAGTCCATGGATTATACGCACTCTCACCCTTCCATCATTGCTAGCCTCTCTAATATCGCGCACCTTTCGCCGGTTTCATACACCCACCATATACCTTCCTCAAAACAGCCACCATACCTACCTATCATGGCATTTCCATAGCCATTCCGAGATATACTGCCATGCAACTTTCCCCCATTCCGTTTATCATGGCACACTTCATCATTGTCATATTGCTTTGCATGATCATGTAGTTGACATTGTATTTGTGGCAAAGCCACCGTTCATAATTCTTTCATACATGTCACTCATGAGTCATTGCATATCCCGGTACACCGCCGGAGGCATTCATATAGAGTCATATTTTGTTCTAAGTATCGACTTGTAATTGTTGAGTTGTAAGTAAATAAAAGTGTGATGATCATCATTTTTAGAGCATTGTTCCATGTGAGGAAAGGATGATGGAGACTATGATTCCCCCATAAGTCGGGATGAGACTCCGGACGAAAACAAAGAGAAGAGGCCATAAAAAAAGAGAAGAGGCCATAAAAAAAGAGAAAAGGCCCAAATAAAAAAAGAGAGAAAAAGAGAGAAGGGACAATGCTAGTATCCTTTTACCACACTTGTGCTTCAAAGTAGCACCATGATCTTCATGATATAGAGTCTCCTATGTTGTCACTTTCATATACTAGTGGGAATCTTTCATTATAGAACTTGGCTTGTATATTCCAATGATGGGCTTCCTCAAAATTCCCTAGGTCTTCATGAGCAAGCGATTTGGATGCACACCCACTTAGTTCATTGTTTTGAGCTTTCATATACTTATAGCTCTAGTGCATCCGTTGCATGGCAATCCCTACTCACTCACATTGATATCTGTTGATGGGCATCTCCATAGCCCATTGATACTCCTAGTTGATGTGAGACTATCTTCTCCCTTTTGTCTTCTCCACAACCACCATTCTATTCGACCTATAAGTGCTATGTCCATGGCTCACGCTCATGTATTGCGTGAAGATTGAAAAAGTTTGAGAACATTAAAAGTATGAAATAATTGCTTGGCTTGTCATCGGGGTTGTGCATGATTTGAATACTTTGTCAGGTGAAGATGGAGCATAGGCAGACTATATGATTTTGTAGGGATAACTTCCTTTGGCCATGTTATTTTGAGAAGACATAATTGCTTAGTTAGTATGCTTGAAGTATTATTATTTTTATGTCAATATTGAACTTTTGTCTTGAATCTTTCGGATCTGAATATTCATACCACAATTAAGAAGAATTACATTGAAATTATGCCAAGTAGCATTCCACATCAAAAATTCTGTTTTTATCATTTACCTACTCGAGGACGAGCAGGAATTAAGCTTGGGGATGCTTGATACGTCTCTAACGTATCTATAATTTTTGATTGCTCCATGCATATTATCTACTGTTTTGGACATTATTGGGCTTTATTATCCACTTTTATATTATTTTTGGGACTAACCTATTAATTGGTGCCGCAACCTAAGAATTGCTGTTTTTTTTGCCTATTTTAGGGTTTTGAAGAAAATGGAATATCAAACGGACTCCAAACGGAATGAAACCTTCGGGAACGTGATTTTCTCACCGAACATGATCCAGGAGACTTGGACCCTACGTCAAGCAACCAACAGGGAGGCCACGAGGTAGGGGGCGCGCCTACCCCCCAGGCGTGCCCTCCACCCTTGTGGGCTCCCTGTTGCTCCACCGACGTACTTCTTCCTCCTATATATACACTACATACCCCCAAACAATCAGATACGGAGCCAAAACCCTAATTCCACGCCGTAAATTTCTGTATCCACGAGATCCCATCTTGGGGCCTGTTCGGAGCTCCGCCGGAGGGGCATCGATCATGGAGGGCTTCTACATCAACACCATAGCCTCCCGATGAAGTGTGAGTAGTTTACCTCAGACCTTCGGGTCCATAGTTATTAGCTAGATGGCTTCTTCTCTCTTTTTGGATATCAATACAAAGTCCCCCCCTCTCTTGTGGAGATCTATTCGATGTAATCTTCTTTTTGGATCTCAATACAAATTTCTCCCCCTCTCTTGTGGAGATCTATTCGATGTAATCTTCTTTTGCGGTGTTTGTTGAAGACCGATGAATTGTGGTTTATGATCAAGTTTAATCTATGAACAATATTTGAATCTTCTCTGAATTTTATGTATGATTGGTTATATTTGCAAGTCTCTTCGAATTATCAGTTTGGTTTGGCCTACTAGATGATCTTTCTTTGCAATGGTAGAAGTGCTTAGCTTGGGTCAATCTTATGGTGTCCTTCCCATGGACAGTAGGGCAACAAGGTACACGTTGTATTGTTGCCATCGAGTATAACAAGATGGGGTTTTCATCATATTGCATGAATTTATCCCCCTACATCATGTCATCTTGCTTAAAGCGTTAGTCTGTTCTCTTGAACTTAATACTCTAGATGCATGCTGGATAGCGGTCGATGTGTGGAGTAATAGTAGTATATGCAGGCAGGAGTCGGTCTACTTGTCTCGGACGTGATGCCTATATACATGATCATACCTAGATATTCTCATAACTATGCTCAATTCTGTCAATTGCTCAACAGTAATTTGTTCACCCATCGTAAAATACTTATGTTCTTGAGAGAAGCCACTAGTGAAACCTATGGCCCCCGGGTATATCTTCATCATATTAATCTTCCAATACTTAGTTATTTTCATTGCCTTTTATTTTGCTTTGCATCTTTAACATAAAAATACCAAAAATATTATCTTATCATATCTATCAGATCTCACTCTCGTAAGTGACCATGTAGGGATTGACAACCCCTTATCGCGTTGGTGCGAGGATTTATTGGTTTGTGTAAGGTGCGAGGACTTCGCACGTAGCCTCCTACTGGATGATACCTTGGTTCTCAAAAACTAAAGGGAAATACTTACGCTAACTTGCTGCACAACCCTTCCTCTTCAAAGGAAAACCAACGCAAGTGCTCAAGAGGTAGCAGGGACCCCCTACCCGAGATCTGCTGGTTTTGACACCGACACATGCGGTTCACTCAGATGAACTGTTTGCGTTGAGACATGAGAACATAAATGGTTCAAATGAACAAGATGTGTGTGATACGAGGCAAACAGGTCTGTAATCGGAAACGTGTGCGAAGACCGATAACAACACAGACGATTACTGCTAACAAGCCGTGTGTGTTGTGAGCAAACGATTGCTGGTATACAATTGTGAGTGATTGATGAAAACATCACCGACGGGTTCCATTGTTTAGTCTGTGTGCGATGTGATTTTCTTTGTCCGCACAACATCTACGCTCTGTCTACAGAGCATCAACATATATACTTAAAATGACAGCATTGCATAACCAAATTAAGCATACAATTACACAAGTGACTACACACATAACATTTCCACACACCAAAGAAAGCAATTACATGCATACTAAAGTAGGAGAAACGAGGATCTAATCATCTACTTATTGTTGCGACGACGCTTGCCATTGCTCTGCTTCCGGCTGGATCCCTGGCCGTTTTGGGGAAGGAGGCACTTCCTCATGTCAACGATCCGCCTGTACATGTCGTAGCTCGTGTACGCCTCCTTGGCCGCGTACACGACGTGAGCTTTGTCGAGTTTCTCCATCCAGGCGAGTGCCAGGCACGCTTGTCCTTGTTGCACGAATCCTTCATGTCTCTGTAGTAGGGGTCGATGATGGCCTCGGCGAGGTGAACCAGTGAGTCCTTCTCATGCTCCTTGCTGCCCCAGATCTTGTATTGGCCCTGGATGTCGACAAGATTCTGGCAGGCGATGCCCGAATTCTCGAGCGCCTTTACATCGTTGGTGATGTCCACCGTAGCGAACATGTAGTGGGGGCTGTTGACAAACCTGGCGAAACGCTCGCAAGGCCTTGTGGCCAGGCAGTAGTGGTAGACGAGGACGTGGTGGCGCACGCACATCTGGGCGACGACGACCTTGGGACGAGACCCGGCACGAGTGCGGTGTACTCGAGGTCGAACCCGACCACCTTGTACTTCTCCGAGGCAAGCAAGCTCCATGATGTGGATGGAGTGCTCCACCCAGACCGGGTCGTTGGTGTACACCACCGAGAGGTCCATGAACCTTCTGTGGGTGTCCACCATGACACGCATGGTGAACTGCTGCTCGTCGTCGGCAGCCGCTCGGAGTGCCATTGGAGCCGCATAGGATACCCTCTAAGAATTTCTCTCATGGTGGGTGTGCTTCTTGCAATGGTGGGCGCATCGAAAGGTTGAAGAGACACAAGGGTAGGTTAAATGGCCGCTGTAATAAATGGGGGCCGGCCGCTGTAATCGTCACGTCTTGTCACGACGTTCATAGCGGAGGATTCCAGTGCATGCTTGACAACACCGCACCGCGACGTGGGCTCGAAGAGGCGCCAAATGTATCGTCGGTGAGCCTATTCCCGCGCTACCGCGCTGTTTACCGCGCAAGCTTCCCACCCTGCTAGTTTGGCCATGCATCGGCTAGAAGAGGGACAAATCGTGGGCGTTTATTGGCAAAAGCTTTGTAAAAACGAAGTGTGTGGAATGACTTCGGTC
>NW_024111591.1:0-9788 GCF_003073215.2 Triticum urartu | reverse complement strand
GAGAAAGGGAATTGTATACGGGATTGATTAAGTCCTTGACATCGTGGTTCATCCGATGAGATCATCGTGGAACATGTGGGAGCCAACATGGGTATCCAGATCCCGCTGTTGGTTATTGACCGGAGAGTCTCGGTCATGTCTGCATGTCTCCCGAACCCGTAGGGTCTACACACTTAAGGTTCGGTGACGCTAGGGTTATAGAGATATTAGTATGCGGTAACCCGAAAGTTGTTCGGAGTCCCGGATGAGATCCCGGACGTCACGAGGAGTTCCGGAATGGTCCGGAGGTAAAGAATTATATATAGGAAGTGCTATTTCGGCCATCGGGACAAGTTTCGGGGTCACCGGTATTGTACCGGGACCACCGGAAGGGTCCCGGGGGTCCACCGGGTGGGGCCACCTGCCCCGGGGGGCCACATGGGCTGTAGGGGGTGCGCCTTGGCCTATATGGGCCAAGGGCACCAGCCCCAAGAGGCCCATGCGCCAAGAGAAGAGAAAAGGGAGAGTCCTAAAGGGGGAAGGCACCTCCGAGGTGCCTTGGGGAGGATGGACTCCCCCCCTTGGCCGCACCCTTCCTTGGAGGAAGGGGCAAGGCTGCGCCTCCCCCTCTCCCTTGGCCCTATATATAGTGGGGAAGGGAGGGCAACCAACCTAAGCCCTGGCGCCTCCCTCTCCCTCCCATGACACATCTCCCTCCTCCCACAGCGCTTGGCGAAGCCCTATTGGAATCCTGCTACTTCCACCACCACGTCGTCGTGCTGCTGGATCTCCATCAACCTCTCCTTTTGCTGGATCAAGAAGAAGGAGACGTCACTGCTCCGTACGTGTGTTGAACGCGGAGGTGCCGTCCGTTCGGCGCTAGGATCATCGATGATTTGGATCACGACGAGTACGACTCCATCAACCCCGTTCTCTTGAACGCTTCCGCGCGCGATCTACAAGGGCATGTAGATCCACTCCTTCCTCGTTGCTAGATGACTCCATAGATAGATCTGGGTGACACGTAGGAAAATTTTGAATTTATGCTACGTTCCCCAACAGTGGCATCATGAGCTAGGTCTATGCGTAGTTTCTATGCACGAGTAGAGCACAAAGTAGTTGTGGGCGTTGATTTTGTTCAATATGCTTACCGTTACTAGTCCAATCTTGATTCAGCGGCATCATGGGATGAAGCGGCCCAGACCAACCTTACACGTACTCTTACGTGAGACTGGTTCCACAGACTGACATGCACTACTTGCATAAGGTGGCTAGCGGGTGTCTGTCTCTCCCACTTTAGTCGGATCGAATTCGATGAAAAGGGTCCTTATGAAGGGTAAATAGAAATTGGCATATCACGTTGTGGTCTTTGCATAGGTAAGAAACGTTCTTGCTAGAAACCCATAGCAGCCACGTAAAACATGCAAACAACAATTAGAGGACGTCTAACTTGTTTTGCAGGGTATGCTATGTGATGTGATATTGGCCATATCATGTCATAGTTTGATTGCATGTGATGTTTATCATTTTACATCTTATTTGCTTAGAACGACGGTAGTAAATAAGATGATCCCTCATTAAAATTTCAAGAAGTGTTCTCCCCTAACTGTGCACCGTTGCTAGAGTTCGTCGTTTCGAAGCACCTCGTGATGATCGGGTGTGATAGATCCTTACGTTCACATACAACGGTGTAAGACAGTTTTACACATGCAAAAACACTTAGGGTTAACTTGACGAGCCTAGCATGTGCATAAGACATGGCCTCGGAACACAGAAGACCGAAAGGTCGAGCATGAGTCGTATAGAAGATACGATCAACATGAAGATGTTCACCGACGTTGACTAGTCCGTCTCACGTGATGATCGGACACGGCCTAGTTGACTCGGATCATGTAATCACTTAGATGACTAGAGGGATGTCTATCTGAGTGGGAGTTCATAAGATGAACTTAATTATCCTGAACATAGTCAAAAGGATTTTGCAAATTATGTCGTAGCTCGCGCTTTAGTTCTACTGTTTAGATATGTTCCTAGAGAAAAATTAGTTGAAAGTTGATAGTTGCAATTATGCGGACTAGGTCCGTAAACTGAGGATTGTCCTCATTGCTTCATGGAAGGCTGATGTCCTTAATGCACCGCTCAGTGTGCTGAAACTCGAAAGTTGTCTGTGGATGTTGCGAACATCTGACGTACACGTTTTGATAACTACGTGATAGTTCAGTTAAATGGTTTAGAATTGAGGCACCAAAGACGTTTTGAAACGTCGCAAAACATATGAGATGTTTTGAGGGCTGAAATTGGGATTTCAGGCTCGTGCCCACGTCAAGAGGTATAAGACCTCCGACGATTTTCTTAGCCTGCAAACTAAGGAGAAAAGCTCAATTGTTGAGCTTGTGCTCAGATTGTCTGAGTACAACAATCACTGAATCAAGTGGGAGTTGATATCTTCCAGATGAGATAGTGATGTTTCTCCGAAGTCATTACCACCAAGCTGCTAGAGCTTCGTGATGAACTATAATATATCAGGGACATATATGATGATCCTTGAGATATTCGCGATGTTTGACACCACAAAAGTAGAAATCAAGAAGGAGCATCAATTGTTGATGGTTGGTGAAACCACTAGTTTCAAGAAGGGCAAGGGCAACAAAGGGATACTTCATGAAACGGCAATTCAGCTGCTGCTCTAGTGAAGAAACCCAAGGTTGAACCCAAACCCGAGACTGAGTGCTTCTGTAATAAGGGGAACAGCCACTGGAGCAGAATTACCCTAGATACTTGGTAGATGAGAAGGCTGGCAAGGTCGATAGAAGTATATTGGATATACATTGTGTTGATGTGTACTTTACTAGTACTCCTAGTAGCACCAGGGTATTAGATACCGGTTCGGTTGCTAAGTGTTAGTAACTCGAAATAAAAGCTATGGAATAAACGGAGACTAGCTAAAGGTGAGCTGACGATATGTGTTGGAAGTGTTTCCAATGTTGATATGATCAAGCATCGCACGCTCCCTCTACCATCGAGATTGGTGTTTGCGTTGAGCATAGACATGATTGGATTATGTCTATCGCAATACGGTTATTCATTTAAGGGGAATAATGGTTACTCTGTTTATTTGAATAATACCTTCAATGGTCTTACACCTAAAATGAATGGTTTATTAAATCCCGATCGTAGTGATACACATTTTCATGCCAAAGGTATAAGATAGTAATGATAGTACCACACAAATGTGGCACTGCAATTTGAGTCATATTGGTATAACGCAATGAAGAAGCTCCATGTTGATGGATCTTTGGGCTCACTTTTTTGAAAGGGACATGCGAACCATGTATATTGGTGTATATGCATGAAGAAACTCCATGCAAATGGACCGTTTGGACTCACTTGATTTTGAATCACTTGAGGCATGCAAATCATACCACATGGGCAAGATGACTGAAAGCCTCGTTTTTCAGTAAAATGGAACTAGAAAGCAACTTGTTGGAAGTAATACATTTTGATGTGTGCAGTCCAATGAGTGCTGAGGCGTGTAGTGGATATCGTTATGTTCTTACTTCACAGATAACTTGAGTAGACGTTGAGTATATTTACTTGATGAATCGCGAGTCTGAATTATTGAAAGGTTCAAGTAATTTCAGAGTGAAGTTGAAAGATCGTCGTGACAAGAGGATAAAAAGATCTATGATATGATCATAGAGATGAATATCTGAATTACGAGTTTGGCTCGGAATTAAGACATTGTGGAAATTTTTTCACAACTAATACAGCCTGGAACACGATAGTGTGATGGTGTGTCCGAATATCATAACTGCACCCTATTGGATATGATGCATACCATGATGTCTCTTATCGAATTACCACGATAGTTTATGGGTTAGGCATTAGAGACAACCACATTCACTTTAAATAGGGCACCACGTAATTCCGATGAGATGACACCGTATGAACTATGGTTTAGAGAAACCTAAGCTGTCATTTCTTAAAAGTTTGGGGCTGCGACGCTTATGTGAAAAAGTTTCAGGATGATAAGCTCGAACCTAAAGCGGATAAATGCATCTTCATAGGACACCCAAAACAGTTGGGTATACCTCCTGTCTCAGATCCAAAAGCAATAAGGGATTGTTTCTAGAATCGGGTCTTTCTCAGAAAAAGTTTTCTCTCGAAAGAATTGAGTGGGAGGATGGTGGAGACTTGATGAGGTTATTGAACCGTCACTTCAACTAGTGTATAGCAGGGCACAAAGAGTTGTTCCTGTGGCACCTACACCAATTGAAGTGGAAGCTTATGATATTGATCATGTGACTCGGATCAAGTCACTCCCAAACCTCGTAGGATGACAAGGATGCGTACTACTTCAGAGTGGTACGTAATCCTGTCTTGGAAGTCATGTTGCTAGACAACAATGAACCTACGAGCCATGGAGAAGCGATGGTGGGCCCGGATTCCGATAAATGGCTCGAGGCCATAAAATCCGAGAGAGGATCCATGTATGAAAACAAAGTGTAGACTTTGGCGGAACAGCTCGATGGTCGTAAGGCTGTTGAGTACAGATGGATTTTAAAAGGAAGACGGACAATGATGGTAAGAATCACCATTAAGAAAGCTCGACTTGTCGTTAAGATGTTTTCCGACAAGTTCAAGGAGTTGACTACGGTGAGACTTTCTCACTCGTAGCGATGCTAAGAGTCTGTTGGAATTATA
Organism: Triticum urartu; assembly: GCF_003073215.2. Classification (NCBI taxonomy): domain Eukaryota; kingdom Viridiplantae; phylum Streptophyta; class Magnoliopsida; order Poales; family Poaceae; genus Triticum; species Triticum urartu. The sequence continues at coordinate 5,105 of NW_024111591.1, read as the reverse complement.
TTAGCGATGCTGCATTATTTATGAAATCTTGCAGATAGGATGTCAAAACATTGTTTCCTCGACGATTTTCTTGAGGAAAGGGTTGTATGTGATACAACCGGAAGGTTTTGTCAATCCTGAAAGATGCTAATAAATATGCAAAGCTCCAGCAATCCTTCTGAGGACTGGAGTAAGCATCTCGGAGTTGGAATGTATGCTTTGATGAGATGATCAAGATTTTGGGTGTATAACAAAGTTTATGAGAAACTTGTAATTCAAAGAAGTGAGTGGGAGCACTATAGAATTTCTGATGAGTATATGTTGTTGACATGTTGTTAATCAGAAATGATGTAGAATTTCTAGAAAGCATGTAGGGTTTTGGAAAGTGTTTTCAATGGAAAACCTGGATTAAGCTACTTGAGCATTGAGCATCAAGATCTATAAGGATAGATCAAAACGCTTAATGGTACTTTCAAATGAGCACATACCTTGACATGATCTTGAAGGTGTTCAAGATGGATCAGTCAAAGAAGGAGTTCTTGCCTGAGTTGTAAGGTATGAAGTTAAGACTTAAAGCTCGACCATGGCAAGAATAGAGGGAAAGGACAGAAGGTCGTCCCCTGTGCTTAAGACTTAGGCTCTACAGTATGCTATGCTGTGTACCGTACCTGAAGTGTGCTTGCCATGAGTCAGTCAAGGGGTACAAGAGTGATCCAAGAATGGATCACAGGACAGCGGTCAAAGTTATCCTTAGTAACTAGTGGACTAAGGAATTTTCTCGATTATGGAGGTGGTAAAAGAGTTCATCGTAAAGGGTTACGCCGATGCAAACTTTGACACTAATCCAGATTATTCTGAGTAGTAAACTGGATTCGTATAGTAGAACAGTTATTTGGAATAGCTCCAAATAGAACATGGTAGCTGCATCTAGGAGATGACATAGAGATTTGTAAAGCACACACGGATCTGAAAGGTTCAGACCCGTTGACTAAAACCTCTCTCACAAGCAACATGATCAAACCTAGAACTCATTGAGTGTTAATCACATAGTGATGTGAACTAGACTACTGACTCTAGTAAACTCTTGGGTGTTAGTCACATGGCGATGTGACCTGTGAGTGTTAATCACATGGATGTGAACTGGATTATTGACTCTAGTGTGCAAGTGGGAGACCTGTTGGAAATATGCCCTAGAGGCAATAATAAATTGATTATTATTATATTTCCTTGTTCATGATAATCGTTTATTATCCATGCTAGAATTGTATTGATAGGAAACTCAGATACATGTGTGGATACATAGACAACACCATGTCCCTAGTAAGCCTCTAGTTGACTAGCTCGTTGATCAATAGATGGTTACGGTTTCCTGACCATGGACATTGGATGTCGTTGATAACGGGATCACATCATTAGGAGAATGATGTGATGGACAAGACCCAATCCTAAGCCTAGCACAAGATCGTGTAGTTCGTATGCTAAAGTTTTTCTAATGTCAAGTATCATTTCCTTAGACCATGAGATTGTGCAACTCCCGGATACCGTAGGAGTGCTTTGGGTGTGCCAAACGTCACAACGTAACTGGGTGGCTATAAAGGTACACTACAGGTATCTCCGAAAGTGTCTGTTGGGTTGGCACGAATCGAGACTGGGATTTGTCACTCCGTGTAAACGAGAGGTATCTCTGGGCCCACTCGGTAGGACATCATCATAATGTGCACAATGTGATCAAGGAGTTGATCACGGGATGATGTGTTACGGAACGAGTAAAGAGACTTGCCGGTAACGAGATTGAACAAGGTATCGGGATACCGACGATCGAATCTCGGGCAAGTATCGTACCGCTAGACAAAGGGAATTGTATACGGGATTGATTAAGTCCTTGACATCGTGGTTCATCCGATGAGATCATCGTGGAACATGTGGGAGACAACATGGGTATCCAGATCCCGCTGTTGGTTATTGACCGGAGAGTCATCTCGGTCATGTCTGCATGTCTCCCGAACCCGTAGGGTCTACACACTTAAGGTTCGGTGACGCTAGGGTTATAGAGATATTAGTATGCGGTAACCCGAAAGTTGTTCGGAGTCCCGGATGAGATCCCGGACGTCACGAGGAGTTCCGGAATGGTCCGGAGGTAAAGAATTATATATAGGAAGTGCTATTTCGGCCATCGGGACAAGTTTCGGGGTCACCGGTATTGTACCGGGACCACCGGAAGGGTCCCGGGGGTCCACCGGGTGGGGCCACCTGCCCCGGGGGGCCACATGGGCTGTAGGGGGTGTGCCTTGGCCTATATGGGCCAAGGGCACCAGCCCCAAGAGGCCCATGCGCCAAGAGAAGAGAAAAAGGGGAGAGTCCTAAAGGGGGAAGGCACCTCCGAGGTGCCTTGGGGAGGATGGACTCCTCCCCATCCTTGGCCGCACCCTTCCTTGGAGGAAGGGGCAAAGGGCTGCGCCTCTCCCTCTCCCTTGGCCCTATATATAGTGGGGAAAAAGGAGGAGCAAAGATACCTGAGCCCTGGCGCCTCCCTCTCCCTCCCGTGACACATCTCCCTCCTCCCGCAGCGCTTAGCGAAGCCCTGTTGGAGTCCCGCTACTTCCACCACGCCGTCGTGCTGCTGGATATCCATCAACCTCTCCCTCCTCCTTGCTGGATCAAGGCATGGGAGACGTCTCCGTTTCGTACGTGTGTTGAACGCGGAGGTGCCGTCCGTTCGGCGCTAGGATCATCGGTGATTTGAATCACGACGAGTACGACTCCATCAACCCCGTTCCCTTGAACGCTTCCGCGCGAGATCTACAAGGGTATGTAGATCCACTCCTCCCTCGTTGCTAGATGAATCCATAGATAGATCTTAGTGACACGTAGGAAAATTTTAAGCTCATCACACATCAAGCAAGCATGCAAAGAGTATATGGCAGCGGAAAGTAAAGCATGCAACTTGCAAGAATGTAAAGGGAAGGGTTTGGAGAATTCAAACGCAATTGGAGACACGGATGTTTTTCCCGTGGTTCGGATAGGTGGTGCTATCCTACATCCACGTTGATGGAGACTTCAACCCACGAAGGGTAACGGTTGCGCGAGTCCACACAGGGCTCCACCCAAGGGTAACGGTTGCGCGAGTCCACACAGGGCTCCACCCACGAAGGGTCCACGAAGAAGCAACCACCCACAAAGGGTCCACGAAGAAGCAACCTTGTCTATCCCACCATGGCCATCGCCCACACAGGACTTGCCTCACTAGCGGTAGATCTTCACGAAGTAGGCGATCTCCTTGCCCTTACAAACTCCTTGGTTCAACTCCACAATCTTGTCGAGGCTCCCAAGTGACACCTAGCCAATCTAGGAGACACCACTCTCCAAGAAGTAACAAATGGTGTGTAGGTAATGAACTCCTTGCTCTTGTGCTTCAAATGATAGTCTCCCCAACACTCAACTCTCTCTCATAGGATTTGGATTTGGTGGAAAGAAGATTTGAGTGGAAAGCAACTTGGGAAGGCTAGAGATCAAGATTCATATGGTAGGAATGGAATATCTTGGTCTCAACACATGAGTAGGTGGTTCTCTCTCAGAACATATGAGTTGGAATGGTGTGTGTGTTCTGATGGCTCTCTCATCGAATGAGAAGGAGGTGGAGGGGTATATATAGCCTCCACACAAAATCCAACCGTTACACAGTTTTCCAATCTCGGTGGGACCGAATCAATAAACTCGGTCGGACCGAAAATGTAAACCTAGTGACCGTTAGTGATTTCGGTGGGACCGACTGGATCAACTCGGTGGGACCGATGTGCTAGGGTTAGGGTAAACCAAAACTCGGTTTGACCGATACAAACTCGGTGAGACCGAATTTGGTAATTAGCTAACCAGAGAGTTGGTCAGGCAAACTTGGTGGGACCGATTTGCTCTTTCGGTTAGACCGAAAAGTTACAAAGAGGAAACACTGAATTTACATTGCAATCTCGGTGGGACCGATTGCATATCTCGGTGGGACCGAGAATATTGCAATAGGTAACAGAGAGTTTGCAATCCCATCTCGGTGAGACCGAGATCCTATCGGTAGAACCGAATTGCTAGGGTTTGGCAGTGGCTTATGACAAGTGAAACTCGGTGGCGCCGGATAGGAAGAATCGGTAGGACCGAGTTTGGCTTAGGGTTTAGGTCATATGTGGATATGGGAAAGTAGTTGAGGGTTTTGGAGCATATCACTAAGCACATGAAGCAAGAGGCTCATTAAGCAACACCTCATCCCTCCTTAATAGTATTGGCTTTTCCTAAAGACTCAATGTGATCTTGGATCACTAAAATATAAAATGAAGAGTCTTGAGCTTGAAGCTTTAGCCAATCCTTTGTCCTTAGCATCTTGAAGGAGTTCCCACAACCTTTAGTCCATGCCACTCCATTGTTGAACTTATCTGAAACATGCTAGATCGAAATGTTAGTCCAACAAGAGATATGTTGTCATCAATTATCAAAACCACCTAGGGAGCACTTGTGCTTTCAATCTCCCCCTTTTTGGTAATTGATTGCAACATACATCAAAGCTTTGGATAAAGATATAAAGAACAGCAAGTAAAGCTTTGGAAGGACATGTAACAAGCATAGGCTCCCCCTTCATGTATGCACTCATGTAAATGTGAATAGAGAGGCATGTGAGAGCATAACCATGACAGAGTAGGCAAAGTGTTACATGCATCTTGGCCATATGCATCAGAGCAAAAGATTATCAAGGAAAATACCTTCATGCTCATGAGTCCTTCTTGCAAACAGTATGTACATAAGCAAGAACTCCTCATACTCATGATTTTGATGCATATACTTACCTTGTGGTCTTGAGTTGGCTTAGGATGGAATGAACCTGCACAAACAAGGTTAGATAACACAGGTATATCCACTAGCCAGAGCAAACAAAAGAAACCAAGAATACCAAGACTGGGAGACATGTAGAGAGTGAGTACAAGGTACCGACATAGAATTCAACATGTCCCCAAGAATAAAGATATGCAATGAATTTGACTGATTTCTTTTCCGTTAGGTGTCTTGCTCCCCATGAATCTTACATGGGATATTGGGAGAAGATAGGAAACAGAAAATCAGAGCTGAAAGATATGAATAGAACTAAA
>NW_024111590.1:0-22084 GCF_003073215.2 Triticum urartu | reverse complement strand
TCGCCACCATCGTCCACCATCGTTGCCATGCTGCTGCTGCTACTAACCCGTCACCGGGCCCCCGTGCGCCCACATGATGAGCTCCGCACCGTATCCTCTCTCTCTCTCTGCCTAGCGCTCGTCCTGTAGCCATTTTGCCACCATTGCCGCGAGCTCGCTACCGCCGTCAATGGCACAACCGCAACCACAACATCTGCTCGTCGCGTCCGAGCCCCCCAGTGTGCTCGTAGCCTCCTGTAGATGCCGCCTGGGCGCCTAGTTCGATTGATCGCCTCGCACCTCGTTGTTTTCGTCGAGCACCCGTGGCCGGCGCCGTCTGCTAGCGCCGCCCTGGCCAAGTCCGGCCACCTCTGCCCTCCCGTTTGCACCGTTGGACGCGGCACACTCACGCGAGTCGAACGCCGCCACCCGTTGGCTTGGCCGTGGCCATGAGCCCGTCCATGCCCGAACTCCGGCGATAGTTCCGCTCGACATCGCCGTCGAATCCACCCGTCCTAGCCCCAAATACGACCACGGGCGGATGCGCACGAGCCCCCTCTTTCGAACGCGCCACTCTGCGCGCCAAATGGTGGCCGGAGGCGCGACCCCGACCACTTCCGGCGAAGCTCTGTCGTGTTTTTGGTCGTCGGCGCGCCACCACCCGCGCTGAAGTGGCTGGCCCGGGGCCACCCCTGGGTCACTGACCCGTGGGCCTAAGGGGCCCGGCCGGCCTGTTGACCTGGTCCACCATGCTGATTGGACCGACCCATGCAGCTGACAGATGGGGCCCACCCCCACTAATTAATAAAATTAGCTGAATTAATTTTAGTTAACCTAAGTAGTTACAGACTAGTGGGCCCTACTGCTTAATTAGTTAGTTTAGTTAATTTTAGTCCACCGGTTAACTTCTCTGTCTATGAGAGGTGGATCCCACGTGTTAGTTTGACCAGTTAGCTGACACTACCGATGTCACCCTGACATCATGCTGACGCAATATTTCCTTTTTCTAAATTAATTTAAATAATAGCAATTTCAAAAAATGTTTTAAACTTAGAAAAATCATATAAAATAAAACCGTAACTTGGTTGAAAATAATTTATATATGAAAGTTTCTCAGAAAAATATGACGAATCCGAATATGCCCTCTATTCGTCTGTCACATGCCCCTAGCATAGCGAACATGGAGCCATCCCCCTCTTTTCATCTGCCAGAAAATGCCAAACTTCGGGAAAACTTTGCCAGATGTTTCCCTCCTTCGTCGATATCGTGTGGCACTGCGTTAGGAGACCCCTAGCACCGCATATTGTCATGTCATGCTTAGTGATGTATCTGTGTGCTTTGTATTTACTGTTTCCTCCCCCTCTTCTCTCCGGTAGATCCCGAGACCGATGCTGCCCTTGTGATCGACTATGTCATCGACAACCCTTCTCCCTTTTCAGCAAAGTTTCCAGGCAAGCAAACCCCCCTTGATCATTACGATATCGCCCATTCCATTCTCTCTCTTGCTTGCATTAGATTTTGCTACTATATTTGATTGCTCCTATTCTGATGCATAGCTTGCTTTTGTAACCTGCCGTTGTACCTTACTTGCTTATCCTAAACTGCTTAGTATAGGTTGGTTAGTGATCCATCAGTGACCCCTCACCTTGTCCCAGTTGCCCCTGCTTGATGACTGATGACTCAATCAACGTGATCGACGTCCAGGGCCCGACACATCACATCACACCCCCTTAATTAGTTGTACGACTCTGCAGAGCTACTATCGAGTGCCGAGGGTGATACCTCGTAACGCACTCCTGATGATATCTCTACAACATAGCTAATCGGTCATGGTCTATCGAGGGTGATTCCTCCTTCACCACCCCCGATGACGACTCTGTCGTGCAACCCCTCAAGCATGAACCTCGAGGGTGATTCCTCCTATGTTCACCTTGATGATTACATCGAGCGAAATCCATCGAGGGTGATTCCTCGGGTTTCCCCCTTGATGCTTTGGAAACACGGTTACCCTGACTTTACTTTAGACCCTTGTTAAAGTCAACCGGGACCGGAGAGCACTCGCGAGAGTTACGGTGGTGGCTGGCTGTTAGCGGTACCACCTAGGATGTGGTGGTACCTCCGGACTTGTTTCGACAGTCGTCGCTTCATTTAATAATGCACTAACTGGTCTGGGTATTTGTTCTAAATTGGCCACTGGCCTATACGCACTAACCACCATGCGGGAACAGTTATGGGCACTCGGCGTCGTACGTTTATTCTAAAATCTCTGTCAGACGTCCAGTTCAGCATTGTGGCATAGTCGGATCGTGCCGGCCATCCGAGGTGGCGCTGGTATCAACCCTGCTCACAATGACCCAGAGTGCAATGGGCGATGGGCCCAAGACCCCGGAGTGCTTAGGATGTACACCGACGGGGACCTCTTTGTGGAACCTAGGTAGGACTACGACGTGTTGACCTTCCGAGGCCGGACATGACCCAGGCAAGTGTGTCCGGCCAGAGTAATCAAGCGTGTTGGGAAATGTGGTGCATCCCTGCAGGGAAGTTATCTATTCGAATAGCCGTGTCCACGGTAATGACGCTTGGAGTTGTATCCTGATCTATTACAACTAGAAATGGATACTTGAGATATGAGATGGATATGTTGGCTCCGGGATTGCTTTCTCACAAGGAGTCGAGGAAGGATCTCTAGGAGTTAATACTACACCATGCTTTAATTATAATATGCTATTATGTACTCTTCTGAATGCTGCAAGATGCTTGAAGATGCTAGTCTTTGATAGGCTAGGCCTTCCCCTCTATATTGGCATTTTTGCAGTTCAGTCCATAGATACAACCCCACTCCTTTGATACCGATGCATACTTAGCATAGTTCTGATGTAAGTCTTGCGAGTACTTTGGATGAGTACTCACGGTTGCTTTGCTACCTCTTTCCCCTATATCCGGTTGCTGCGATCAGATGGTGGATCCTAGGAGCCAGATGCCACCCCCGTCGACTACTACTACTACCCCGACGGAGCCTACTACTACGTGGAGACCGCCGATGACCAGGAGTAGTTAGGAGGTCCCAGGCAGGAGGCCTTGCCTCTTCGATCGTTGTTGCTTTTGTGTTTGCCTCCTTAAGGTAGTCTTGTTTAACCTTATGTCTGTACTCAGATATTGTTGCTTTTGCTGACTCTTGTGTATTCGAGTTGATGTATTCGATCCCTCGAGGCCCCTGGCTTGTAATATGAAGCTTGTATTATTTTAACTTGTGTCTAGAGTTGTGTTGTGATATCTTCCCGTGAGTCCCTGATCTTGATCGTACACATTTGCGTGTATGATTAGTGTACGATTGAATCGGGGGCGTCACAAGTTGGTATCAGAGTCGACTTCCTGTAGGAACCCCCCTTCATAACTCCTTGGCCGAAGTTGTGTCTAGTCATTGGAAAACTTTTACTAACATGGCTTTGTGGCTTACAGACCCACGTTGCCATTGGGTGGTATTAGGATCTTTTATTCATCGTCTATACTCTTGGACTCTAATCTCTCTTCTATACGGGTCAAATGAATTTTCTAACTCTAGCATTAGGATCTCGTGAATCACATTCACACAAAGAGCTAGATTATCTGCAATAATTCCTTTGAAAAGTATATTGAATAATACACACACTGTCATTTGACTCCTTTGAAACGTCTCTGCTTTTAGATGGATCCTATGAGGCAGGTCGTGCGCCACACGACGGCTATTGGAGCCTCAGGATCACTAGCTGCGCTAGCTGAGATGATGACCTATCTAGGTTATCGCTGGCACCCCGAGTACACCGTGTACGAGCAGTACCGTGACTTTAACCAGGAGCAGTACCATGCCATCGTCCGCCTCTATTCTCATGATGGTAACTCCTCTACTGTGCTGCACACTGCTCATGGTGTTGGAGTGAACATCGATATGGCAATCCACGATGCTGCTTATGCTGCTCTGACATGTTTTCGTGGAGAGTATCAGGAGTTGGATACCTCCCCTTTCAGACACATTGCTACCGCATCCAGCGAGGGTGAGCAGGGATACTACACTGCTTCTTACACCACTGTCACCCGCGAGTCCTTCTACCACCAGAACTTTGTTCGACATGCTGATGGTCTAGATCGAGCTAACCGAGCTCTTCGCCATGAGTTACACACCACCTGTGTGCACCTTTACGACGCTCTGATGTAGTTGCACACCTTTTTCGTATCTGGGCAGCTGCCCCGTTCTGTGGTCTACCCAGCCAGGACCATGATGCCCCTGGTGTCGGATGACCCGATGTTGGAGGCTACACCCCCGCTCATGGTTGATATGTCTCCATCGTATCTACTTTTCCTAACGCTTTTCCTCTTTTGCGGACTCTAATTTGCATGATTTCAATGAAACTAACCCGGGCTGATGCTGTTTTCAGCAGAACAACCATTGTGTTGTTTTTGTGCAGAAATAAAAGTTCTCAAAATGGAGCGAAACTTTTTGGAGATTTATTTCAGAATAAATAAAAAACATTGGGACCAAGAACCACCAGAGGGGGTGCCCTGGTTGGGCATGATACACCAGGGCGCGCCACCCCCTCCAGGCACGCCCTGGTGGGTTGTGGTCACCTTGTGCCCCCATGACCCTAATTCCAACTCCATAAATACCTATTTTCGGAGAAAAAAAATAAGAGGAAGTTTCCTCACGTTTCACAATACGGAGCCACCGCCACCTCCTGTTCTTGACCGGGAGGCCAGATCTGGAGCCCGTTTGGGGCTTCGGAGAGGGGAATCTTCGGTCTTCGTCATCACCAACCCTCCTTCATCACCAATTCCATGATTCTCCCCACTGGGAGTGAGTAATTCCTTCGTAGCTCGCTGGCCGGTGAGGAGTTGGATGAGATTCATCATGTAATCGAGTTAGTTTTGTTAGGGCTTGATCCCTAGTATCCACTATGTTCTGAGATTGATGTTGTTATGACTTTGCTATGCTTATTGCTTGTCACTAGCGCCCGAGTGCCATGATTTCAGATTTGAACCGTTTATGTTTTCACCGTTATATCTATCTTCTAGATCCGATCTTGCAAGTCATATTCACATATTACGTGTTATGATCCGTAAACCCCAGTATGACAGTAACTGGGATAGTTTCCGGTGATGACCGTAGTTCGAGGAGTTCATGTATTCACTATGTGTTAATGCTTTGTTCCGGTTCTCTATTAAAAGGAGACGTTAATATCCCTTAGTTTCTTTATGGACCCCGCTGCCATGGGAGGGTAGGACAAAAGATATCATACAAGTTCTTTTCCATAACCATGTATGACTATTTACGGAATACATGCCTACGTTATATTTATGAACCGGAGCTAGTTCTATATCGCCCTAGGTTATGACTGTTATATGATGAATAGCATCCAACGAATTCACCGATCCAATGCCTACGAGTTTTCCACATATTTTTCTTGCTAAGTTACTATTGCTATTGCTGCTATTACAACTGCTACAAAACTGTTACTGCTGTTACCGTTACCATTGCTACTGTTACCACTGCTATCAAAACTATCATATTATTGTGCTGCTGATCACTTTGCTGCAGATATTTAATCTCCAAGTGTGGTTGAATTGACAACTCAACTGCTAATACTTACAAATATTCTTTGGCTCCCCTTGTGTTGAATCTATAAATTTGGGTTGAATACTCTACCCTCAAAAACTGCTGTGATCCCCTATACTTGTGGGTTATCAAGACCTTTTTCTAGCGCCGTTGCCGGGGAGCATAGCTATATTTGTTAAGTCACTTGGGATTATTATATATTTATCACGATAAAAATCTAAAAGATACAACAACCAAGATCGTTCCCTCTAAGACGAGGGGAGGTAAGGAACTGCCATCTAGATCTGCACTTGATTCACCTTTTGTTTGGAGTAGACTTGCAACACCACCATTGTTGGGGAACGTAGCATGCAATTTCAAATTTTTTCCTACGATCACGCAAGATCTATCTAGGGGATTCATATCAATGAGAGGGGGGGAGTGTGTCCACGTACCCTCGTAGACCAAAAGTAGAAGCGTTAGGTTAACGCGGTTGATGTAGTCGAACGTCTTCACGATCCAACCAATCAAGTACCGAACGTACGACACCTCCGAGTTCAACACATGTTCATCTCGATGACGTCCCTCAAACTCTTGATCCAGCAAAGTGTCGAGGGAGAGTTTCGTCAGCACTACGGCATGGTGACGGTGATGTGATCTGTGCAGGGCTTCACCTAAGCACTACGACAATATGACCGAAGGAGTAAACTGTGGTGGGGGGCACCGCACAGGGCTAAGAAACAACTGTTGTGCTTTGGGGTGCCCCCTGCCCCTGTATATAAAGGAGGAGAGGGGGAGACCGGCCAAGGGGCTTGCCATAGGGGGGGGTGAAAGTGCAACTATCCCTAGGTGGTTTTGGTAATTCATAACAACATATAGCTCATTGAGCTAATGCTATTTCCAAGATGATTATTTCAGGAAAGCTCAATGATTGGCATGGCATGGATGTGAAAGTGGAACCCTCAAAATCCTAAGGACAAAGGATTGGCTCAAGCTCAAAAGCTCAAGACTCTTCATTTTATATTTTAGTGATCCAAGATCACATTGAGTCTTTAGGAAAAGCCAATACTAGGTGTTGCTTAATGAGCCTCTTGCTTCATGTGCTTAGTGATATGCTCCAAAACCCTCAACTACTTTCCCATATCCACATATGACCTAAACCCTAAGCCAAACTCGGTCCTACCGATTCTTCCTATCCGGCGCCACCGAGTTTCACTTGTCATTAGCCACTGCCAAACCCTAGCAATTCGGTCCTACCGATAGGGATCTCGGTCTCACCGAGATGGTTGCAAACTCTCTGTTTCCCTTTCGTAACTTTTCGGTCTCACCGAAAGAGCGAATCGGTCCCACCGAGATTGCAATGTAAACTCTCTGTTTCCTTTTTGTCATTTTCGGTCTCACCGAAAGAGCAAATCGTCCCACCGAGTTTACCTGACCAACTCTCTGGTTAGCTTATTACCAAACTCGTCTCACCAGTTTGTGTAATCGGTCTCACCGAGATTACGTTATGCCCAAACCCTAACCAATTCGGTCCTACGAAGGCAAGCAGTCCCACAGAGAAATCTCTGACACTAAATGTTCAGCTCCACCCAGAACACCCTAGAAACAAGCTTAACGGTCAACCAGGTTACTTTCGAGTGACCAGGGTTGTGATTTCGGTCCCTCACCGAGATTAGTAACACACATCGGTGTGTAAAACACGGTTAGGATGATTGTCGTGGCAGCGCCTATATATACCCACAACACCTCCACCTCTATATCATATACAAGGAGACGCACGCATCACGAACACAGACAAACCCAACTCATATTTCTGAAGAAGAGAAGCCCACCTAACTCCATCAGTGTGAGACCACAAAGACATTCCACTAATCCACCAGATGATCTTCGACCTCTCCAGGACCCCTTCCCGCAAGGTTGCTTTCTATCTCAAACCTTATATTCCACCAAGATCCCAACATCCATGGAAGAAGAAGAATATAGAGTTTTGGGAGCACAATAATTTGAAGCACAAGACGCAACGCGAACGTGCATCCTGAACACCTCCAAGAACCCAACCACAAATAAAAAACCTACAACCATTTGTTACTTCTTCGGAGGTGGGTGTCTCCTAGATTGGCTAGGTGTCACTTGGGAGCCTCCGACACCAAGATTGTGGAGTTTGAACCAAGGAGTTTGTAGGAGCAAGGAGATACGTACTTCGTGAAGATCTACCTAGTGAGGCAAGTCCTTCGTGGCGATGGCCATGGTGGGATAGACAAGGTTGCTTCTTCGTGGACCCTTCGTGGGTGGAGCCCTCCGTGGACTCGCGCAACCGTTACCACTTCGTGGGTTGAAGTCTCCATCAACGTGGATGTACGATAGCACCACCTATCGAACCACGACACAAAACATCCGTGTCTCCAATTGCGTTTGAATTCTCCAAACCCTTCCCTTTACATTCTTGCAAGTTGCATGCTTTACTTTCCGCTGCTCATATACTCTTTGCATGCTTGCTTGAATTGTGTTAAGATTGCTTGACTTGTCCTAAGTTGTTAAAATCTGCCAAGAACTAAAATTGGGAAAAGGTTAAGTTTTTATTTGGTCAAGTAGTCTAATCACCCCCCTCTAGACATACTTTCGATCCTACAATTGGTATCAGAGCTTTGGTCTCCATTTGCCTTGATTCCATAGCTTTTGGTGATCATAGCCTTGGTTTCACAACCTAGGAGAGTATGGCGTCTAGCGAGGGAAATTACCACCGTAGAGGTCCTTACTTTGATGGTACTAATTTTGCTAGTTGGAAGCATAAGATGAAAATGCATATTCTTGGACATAACCCCGCCGTTTGGGCTATTGTGTGTGTTGGTTTGCAAGGTGACTTCTTTGATGGGAGAGAACCAAACCGTGAAGCTACCGCGGATGAGTTGAAGATGTTGCAATACAATGCTCAAGCTTGTGATATTCTCTTCAACGGATTGTGCCCCGAAGAATTCAACAAAATCAGCCGCCTTGAGAATGCAAAGGAAATTTGGGACACTTTGATTGATATGCACGAAGGTACCGACTCCGTCAAGGAATCCAAGTTGGATGTGCTTCAAAGCCAACTTGACAAGTTCAAGATGAAGGATGGTGAAGGCGTCGCTGAAATGTACTCTAGGCTTGCTCTCATCACAAATGAGATTGCCGGCTTAGGAAGTGAAGAGATGACCGACAAATTCATCATCAAGAAGATCCTAAGAGCCTTGGATGGAAAATATGATACCGTGTGCACATTGATCCAAATGATGCCCAATTACAAAGAGCTCAAGCCAACGGAAGGTGATTGGAAGAATTGTTGCTCATGAGATGTCACTTAAGGATAAAGAGGAACTTCACAACAAATCAAGTGGTGCTTACAAAGCCTCATGTGAAGCCCCTACATCATCGAGTGAGAAACAAAAACCTTCAATGAAGAATTGAGCTTAATGGTGAAGAACTTCAACAAGTTCTACAAGAGTAGAAGCAAAGATAGAAGCTTCAAGTCAAGGTCCTACAATGACAAAAGATCTTCTAGTCAGAGAGCGAAACTGCTACAGTTGTGGAAGACCCGGACACTATTCCAATGAGTGTACGGCTCCCTACAAGAGAAGAGAAGATTCTCCAAAAAGAAGAAGCAAAGAATCACCACCAAGAGAGAGAAGGAGTAGAGATGATCGTTATGAACGAAGATACTCACGGAGAAGCAAGGATTCGGAAAGGAAGGAAAAATCATCAAGGAGCTACACAAAACGAAGACATCAAGCTCATGTTGGTGAATGGGTATCCGGCTCCGACTCCGACAGCCACTCCGAGAGAAGTTATCACTCCGACTCCGAAGATACTCAAGATGAAGGTGTTGCCGGTCTAGCACTTGTGTCAACCAACTCCTATGACATATTTGACTCACCAAATGAAGGAATTGGAAGATGCTTCATGGCTAAAGGTCCCAAAGGTAACACACCCTGAGTATGTTGATTTCAATAGTGATGAAGATGACTTGTTAGAGTGATGATGATTTACTTGTTGACAACTCTAGTGAAATACTATGATGAAACGTCAATTAATCATGCTAATCAAGATAAAACGAATGACAATGATAAGGAGAAGATTGAGGCTCTAACTAAAGAACTAAACACTCTTAAGTTAGCTCATGAAACTATCTTCGAAGATCATCGAGAACTTTTAAGAGCTCATGAGAAATTACGCTTTGAAAAGCTCCTTGAGCAAGAGCATGAGTTCTTAAAAGCAATCAATGATGATCTCCGCAAGAAAAGTTCTTCTTACATTGCCAAGCGTTTACTCTTATCCAATTACATGCCTCAAGTCAAGTCTAGTAACAAGAACAAGAAAGATTCTTCCTCTAGCAGTAACAATGATCATGCTAAATCCAATATTGTTGCTTCTAGTAGTTCTCTTGATTCCACTAATGACTCTCTTAGCCAAGTTACACTTGAGCAAGAAAATAGCTTATTGAAGGGAATTATAGAGAAAGGAGTGTACAAAAGCCTTGCCGGGAGTAAGCAATTCGAGGAAATTGTACGCAAGCAAGGAACACCAGGAAGAATCAAGGTGTTGGTTTTGAACGGAAGTTCAATGCCAATGGAGTTGACTGGGAAGAAGATCAATATCCCAACATGAAGTTTGTTCCTTAACAAGTGAAGTATGACCCCGCTTCTTCTTTTGAGGGAACACAAGCTCAAGATGATCTTCCACCACAAGACCACAAGCTAAAAGGCAAGGACAAGCTTCAAGAAGAGATTGACTCATTTGAAGAAGCACCTCAAGCCTTAGTCAAGTGGTTCCCAAGAATTCAAGTACTTCATCAAGTACTACAACTCCAAGGATTCCCATCAAGATGGTGTGGATCCCAGAAGAAGAAGAACTAGAGAGTTCTTGAGGGTGACTCCGCCAACATACTTCACTCTTATCATTTTGGCAAGAACAAGTGCAATCAACTTCCACATCTTGCACTAGTTCAAGGAGTCACAAACCCTCTTGTTGGTAAGACAAGGGACAAGGTAACCTAAAAGTTTTCATGGACATCATCTTGTGTGTGCATCACTCTATGTCTATGGATATCCTTGTTTGTTCCTTGTGGGACTAACCCATGTAGGTATTGAAAGTGCAATTCACTCAAATGGATAGCTCCAAGTGATCTACATCAACATTGAGCATCCACATCTTCAACATCTACATGAAGTCATCATCGACAAAACCCGAGGTTAGTTCATCCCTCTAAGGGGGGATATCACATCTAGGGGGAGCTTTACTCTAAGACTTGAGCTAAAGCAACTCTAAAGATGTGAACACAACAATGCTTTATGTAAAAGTGGTAACCCCACTTGAGCTTAAACGATGAGTATGACCTATGATCAAGTGTTCTCATCTTGACTCCTAAGTCAATATACTCATATATAGATGACCTAGTCATCGCCAATTGCTTGATAGATGCTAGAATTGTTTGTGCATGCTTTGCCACATATTTCATTTGTCATTATTGTGTGAGCATGTTGGTTGCATAATTTACTCATTCGAGGACATCCACTTGTTGTTTTGATTGTTTGGTTTTCCTTTTCTTTTGGCCAAGTGGATGGACAAGAATGCCTAAGAACCTTCTCTAGCTATCTATGCTTTTCTCGTCTCAAACTCTATTCATGCTGCATCACAAAATTTGATCAAGTCAGATTCGAACCACTCTGTGTGAGGAGCGCTCGGAGTCCCCGATTCGTCATAGACTTAAACTTCCAAAACCTCTTTGTGATTCTCGGTCTGACCGATTCCTACTTTCGGTCCTACCGAGATCATTAAGTTGATCTAGGTTTTCATCTCGGTGCAACCGATTTGAACCATTCGGTCACACCGAGTTGCCAACAAACTGTATACAGTTTTGCATCTCGGTGCCACCACCACACCGAGTTGTTCACACTCGGTCAACACCGACAGGCGTCGGGCTATAATACGTCACAAACAAAAACCCCGGGCAAAAATTTGGCAAACTTTCCTCAGAACAACCTTCGCCCAAGCCAACCCGCAAAGGCGATAACGCCTAGACAAATTGCAAACTTGGTCACACCGCAAGAACACAAACACAAAAAAAACGGATATCTCTCCTCGCCGCCAGCCGCCTCCAGTCGCTGGTCTCCGTCGCCGTCAACGGGAATTCTGCCCCGCCGTTGCCGCCGTAGCGAGTCTCCGCCGAACTAGGGTATGGACTCGATCTTTGTGCTATTCTCCAATCCGATTCCTAGCACATTGTGATCATCATGATTCTTGCCACGTTTTACCTATCCAGTCAATAGACTCGTAGATTAGGTTTGATTCGAAAATTTTAGGGTTAGGTTTCCGCCAAACCATCTCGGACCCACCGAGTTGAAAAACTCGGTCCCACCGATTTGGCTTATGCCATTGCACAAGTGAGACTCGGTCTGACCGAGAATTACTTATCGGTGTGACCGATTTTGGAACTCTGTGAAACCCTAGCAGTCTCGGTGCCACCGAACTGTGACTCGGTCTACCGAGTTCACTAGTTTAGGTTCCAAAACTGCTTCGGTATCACCGAGTTTAGAAATCGGTAGATCCGAGATGCTTTCAGTGGGAAACTAAAACTAAGTTTTTGAATTCTTTTGCAAAAATCTCTGCATTTTGTGATGCTCATCCACTCTATCTCATCTATAACTATTCACAGGGTCAGCAGTCAGAGTTTGCATCATGTCAGACCAAAGTGATAGCCAGAACTTGTCAGAGCAGGTGCAGATGAGTGAGGGCACTAGTCCCTCAAGTTCCTCAGATGATGGCAGCAGGAGCACCCCTAGCAATCTGCCTAAAGCTGCCACAGACAGAGAAAGAAGAGAACCTCAGACTCAGAAGATGAGGATTATGTGGCAGAAGAGGAAGCAACTTCCAAGAGAGTTGAGCCAGCACAGGGCACAAAGCCAGGAGAAGATCAAAAGGCCAGCAGGCAGGCAGCCTATGTCAAAGGCCAGAGCTTCAACTGAGAAGCCCACTCCCATAGAGCCAGTTGCTGCTGAAGGCAAGAAAAGGAAAGAAAGGGTGAAGAAAACTGTAGCCAGAGTGCTTGGCAAGGCTTCCATCATGGAAGATGAGGAGGAAGAAGAAGAGGTAGCTGCACCAGCACCAAGGCACCCAAGCTGATGGGTGATGCCATAAGATCAGGGGCAGCTGCTTCCAAGGCCAAGCCAGCTCCAAAGCCAAAGCCAAAGAGGATACACAAGAAGCATCCCAGCTGAGAAGAACAAGGCCCCAGTGCCTGAAGCTGCAGAAGAGAGGAAGAGATGTTCTTAGAAAGCTCAAGCCCAAGATCCCAGACCACAACGATGCTCATCCTGTGGCTGAGGATATGAAGCTCAGGAGAGATTCAGGGCTGAGGAAGTGGAGAGAAGCAGACCCGTATGCTTCAAGGAGAAGGACTGCAGTTGACTACAGGTTTCACACCAAGGAGCAGCAAGACTTTTATGAGACAGTGCTGCTAGACAAGAAGCCATTGTCTGTGACATGAGATGGGTCGATTGGCAATACATCAAGGACAACGAAGAGTACTACCCTGGAGTGCAGGACAGCTTCAAGCGTGTGGAGTAGAGGACTTTGTTGGGCAGAAGCTCACAAAGTGGAACGAGGAACTCATCATGCAGTTCTACTCCACAGCCCATTTCTTATCCAGATGGTAGGATAATTTGGATGTCAGAGGGTACGAGGTAGTCCACAGTTGCTGAATGGGCTCAGCTGATTAATGCCCCAGAGGAGCAAGCAGATGACTTGGACATTTATGCCAAGAAGAAGATGGACCACAACTCAATGTCCAACATGTACAAGGAGATTCCAAATGAAGCACTTGACACTTTCAAGTTTGGCTCAGTACACTATCTTCTGTCAGGGCTGCCAACTATCAATTGGATAGGCACACCTTATTGCCCAAGTCTGGAGATCACAAGATGATCAGAGGCCATGCAATCAACTTGCTTCATATCTTTGATGTGCCACAAATTCAAGTGATGAGCCTCATGGTAGAGACAATCAAGAGGACAGCAGCAGACCAGAAGAGGAGCTGTGGATATGCCCCACAGATTCAGGAGCTCATCAACCTAAGATGGGCACGGGCATATATTATTGGACAAGGAACACCTGCCCATCCGTCCAGACTTTGAGACTGAGAACGAGCCATCATCTGCCCAAGCATACGCAAAGAAGGAGAAGGCGAGGAAGGAGAAAGCTGCCAAGATGCCAACTCAAGAGGAGGCATCTGAGTATTTCTTGAAGACCAAACAAGAGCAGCTTGGTTACTTGATTGCATCCACGCTGAGGATTGAGCAAAGTCTGGCCACCCTCACTCAAAATCAGCAGAGCCTAGAGAGAATCATGGAACAGAAGTTCTATGACTTGGATGTCAAAGTAACGGAAGTTCAGTCTACAGTGGAGCAGCTCCAGGAGGACATGCAGGAGAGGAGAGGCAGGACTACTACTCATGCCTTTGCCAGAGTGCCAAGAGGTCCGAGGTCGTCTGCCGTGCCAGTTGCTGACACAAGAGCCACCACCGCAGCACCAGCCACAGCCTCAGTTCCACCAGCTCCAGTATCTACTTCAGCTCCAACTCCAACGTCTACTTCAGCATCTACCGAAGCCTTCGTCCTTGGAGTGATCCGGACTCCACCACCACCTGAAGATCAAGCCTGAGCGTCGATCTAGTGCTATGCATTTTCTAGGAACTTTTTGGTAACTTGTTGCCAAAGGGGGAGAAGATGTATAGATCATAGGCTTCGAGAGAGAGAGTGTTGCTTTTCTCTCTTGCTTTATTTGGTGGTTTTTCGAACTTGTTTGCTTTTGAGTGCTTAAGATACTATGCTTGTGAGACATTGATGATCATGTGTTTGATCATAAGCTACACTTAATGCTTGCTTAATGCTATTATCTTATCTATCTTATGTGATCATTCATTATTCTTGGTGATGAGTGCATGTATTTCATTCTTATCATTTTAAGCGCTCCACCAAGATGTATGTGACATGGAAGAGTAACCCATGACTCTAACTGCTTGTGCATTTGCAGTCCAAAGCAAATTTTAAATATGCACAAATTTAGGGGGAGCTCTTACTTATCACATACTTTTCAAAGCGACGATATATTTCATGCTTATTATCATTTGTCGAAGCTTTGATCTATATGTTGTCATCAATTACCAAAAAGGGGGAGATTGAAAGTGCAACTATCCCTAGGTGGTTTTGGTAATTCATAACAACATATAGCTCATTGAGCTAATGTTATTCCAAGATGATTATTTCAGGAAAGCTCAATGATTGGCATGGCATGGATGTGAAAGTGGAACCCTCAAAATGCTAAGGACAAAGGATTGGCTCAAACTCAAAAGCTCAGGACTCTTCATTTTATATTTTAGTGATCCAAGATCACATTGAGTCTTTAGGAAAAGCCAATACTATTAAGGAGGGATGAGGTGTTGCTTAATGAGCCTCTTGCTTCATGTGCTTAGTGATATGCTCCAAAACCCTCAACTACTTTCCCATATCCACATATGACCTAAACCCTAAGCCAAACTCGGTCCTACCGATTCTTCCTATCCGGCGCCACCGAGTTTCATTTGTCATAAACCACTGCCAAACCCTAGCAATTCGGTTCTACCGATAAGGATCTCGGTCTCACCGAGATGGGGTTGCAAACTCTCTGTTTCCCTTTCGTAACTTTTTGGTCCCACCGAAAGAGCGAATCGGTCCCACCAAGATTGCAATGTAAACTCAGTGTTTCCCTTTTGTAACTTTTCGGTCTCACCGAGTTCCACTCGGTCTCACCGAAAGAGCAAATCGGTCCCACCGAGTTTGCCTGACCAACTCTCTGGTTAGCTAATTACCAAATTCGGTCTCACCGAGTTTGTGTAATCGGTCTCACCGAGATTACGTTATGCCCAAACCCTAACCATATCGGTCCTACCGAGTTGCATGTCAGTCCCACCGAAAATCACTAACGGTCACTAGGTTTACATTTTCGGTCCGACCGAGTTCATTGATTCGGTCCCACCGAGATTGGAAAACTGTGTAACGGTTGGATTTTGTGTGGAGGCTATATATACCCCTCCACCTCCTCTTCATTCGATGAGAGAGCCATCAGAACACACACACCATTCCAACTCATATGTTCTGAGAGAGAACCACCTACTCATGTGTTGAGACCAAGATATTCCATTCCTACCATATGAATCTTGATCTCTAGCCTTCCCAAGTTGCTTTCCACTCAAACCTTCTTTCCACCAAATCCAAATCCTATGAGAGAGAGTTGAGTGTTGGGGAGACTATCATTTGAAGCACAAGAGCAAGGAGTTCATTACCTACACACCATTTGTTACTTCTTGGAGAGTGGTGTCTCCTAGATTGGCTAGGTGTCACTTGGGAGCCTCCGACAAGATTGTGGAGTTGAACCAAGGAGTTTGTAAGGGCAAGGAGATCGCCTACTTCGTGAAGATCTACCACTAGTGAGGCAAGTCCTGTGTGGGCGATGGCCATGGTGGGATAGACAAGGTTGCTTCTTCGTGGACCCTTTGTGGGTGGTTGCTTCTTCGTGGACCCTTCGTGGGTGGAGCCCTGTGTGGACTCGCGCAACCGTTACCCTTTGTGGGTGGTTGCTTCTTCGTGGACCCTTCATGGGTGGAGCCCTGTGTGGACTCGCGCAACCGTTACCCTTTGTGGGTGGAGCCCTTTGTGGACTCGCGCAACCGTTACCCTTTGTGGGTTGAAGTCTCCATCAACGTGGATGTAGGATAGCACCACCTATCCGAACCACGGGAAAAACATCCGTGTCTCCAATTGTGTTTGAAATCTCCAAACCCTTCTCCTTACATTCTTGCAAGTTGCATGCTTTACTTTCCGCTGCCAATATACTCTTTGCATGCTTGCTTGAATTGTGTGATGATTACTTGACTTGTCCCATAATAGCTAAAATCTGCCAAGAACTAAAATTGGGAAAAGGCTAAGTTTTTATTTGGTCAAGTAGTCTAATCACCCCCCCTCTAGACATACTTTCGATCCTACAAGTGGTATCAGAGCTTTGGTCTCCATTTGCTTTGATCTCCATAGCTTTTGGTGGTCATAGCCTTGGTTTCACAACCTAGGAGAGTATGGCGTCTAGCGAGGGAAATTATCACCAGAGGTCCTTACTTTGATGGTACTAATTTTTGGACATAACCCCGTCGGAGCCAAATGAAAATGCATATTCTTGGACATAACCCCGCCGTTTGGGCTATTGTCTGTGTTGGTTTGCAAGGTGACTTCTTTGATGGGAGAGAACCAAACCGTGAAGCTACCGCGGAAGAGTTGAAGATGTTGCAATACAATGCTCAAGCTTGTGATATTCTCTTCAACGGATTGTGCCTCGAAGAATTCAACAAAATCAGCCGTCTTGAGAATGCAAAGGAAATTTGGGACACTTTGATTGATATGCACGAAGGTACCGACTCCGTCAAGGAATCCAAGTTGGATGTGCTTCAAAGCCAACTTGACAAGTTCAAGATGAAGGATGGTGAAGGTGTCGCTGAAATGTACTCTAGGCTTGCTCTCATCACAAATGAGATTGCCGGCTTAGGAAGTGAAGAGATGACCGACAGATTCATCATCAAGAAGATTCTAAGAGCCTTGGATGGAAAATATGATACCGTGTGCACATTGATCCAAATGATGCCCAATTACAAAGATCTCAAGCCAACGGAGGTGATTGGAAGAATTGTTGCTCATGAGATGTCACTTAAGGATAAAGAGGAACTTCACAACAAATCAAGTGGTGCCTATAAAGCCTCATGTGAAATCCCTACATCATCAAGTGAGAAACAAGACTTCAATGAAGAATTGAGCTTAATGGTGAAGAACTTCAACAAGTTCTACAAGAGTAGAAGCAAAGGTAGAAGCTTCAAGTCAAGGTCCTACAATGACAAAATATCTTCTAGTCGAGAGCGAAACTGCTACAGTTGTGGAAGACCCGGACACTATTCCAATGAGTGTACGGCTCCCTACAAGAGAAGAGAAGATTCTCCAAAAAGAAGAAGCAAAGGATCACCACCAAGAGAGAGAAGTAGAGATGATCGTTATGAACAAAGATACTCACGGAGAAGCAAGGATTCGGAAAGGAAGGAAAAATCATCAAGGAGCTATACAAGACGAAGACATCAAGCTCATGTTGGTGAATGGGTATCCGGCTCCGACTCCGACAGCCACTCCGAGAGAAGTTATCACTCCGACTCCGAAGATACTCAAGATGAAGGTGTTGCCGGTCTAGCACTTGTGTCAACCAACTCCTACGACATATTTGACTCACCAAATGAAGGAATTGGAAGATACTTCATGGCCAAAGGTCCTAAGGTAACACACCCCGAGTATGTTGATTTCAATAGTGATGAAGATGACTTGTTAGGTGATGATTTGCTTGGTGACAACTCTAGTGATGAATATGATGATGAAAGACCAATTAATCATGCTAATCAAGATAAAATGAATGACAATGATAAGGAGAAGATTGAGGCTCTAACTAAAGAACTAAAAACTCTTAAGTTAGCTCATGACTCTATCTTCGAAGATCATCGAGAGCTTTTAAGAGCTCATGAGAAATTACGCTTTGAAAAGCTCAATCTTGAGCAAGAGCATGAGTTCTTAAAGGCAATCAATGATGATCTCCGCAAGAAAAGTTCTTCTTACATTGCCAAGCGTTTACTCTTATCTACTTACATGCCTCAAGTCAAGTCTAGTAACAAGAAAGATTCTTACTCTAGCAGTAACAATGATCATGTTAAATCCAATATTGTTGCTTCTAGTAGTTCTCTTGATTCCACTAATGATTCTCTTAGCCAAGTTACACTTGAGCAAGAAAATAGTTTATTGAAGGGAATTATAGAGAAAGGAGTGTACAAAAGCCTTGCCGGGAGTAAGCAATTCGAGGAAATTGTGCGCAAGCAAGGAATGCACCGGAAGAATCAAGGTGTTGGTTTTGAACGAAAGTTCAATGCCAATGGAGTTGAGTGGGAAGAAGATCAATACCCCAAGACAAATTTTGTCCCTCAACAAGAGAAGTATGATGCTTCTTTCAAGGGGACACAAGCTCAAGATGATCTTCCACCACAAGACTATGAGCAAAAAGGCAAGGACAAGCTTCAAGAGGAAATTAATGCATTTGAAGAAGCTCCTAAGACCTTAGTCAAGTGGATTCCCAAGACTACTTCAAGTTCCACTTCATCAAGTACGACTACAACTCCAAGGATTCCCATCAAGATGATGTGGATTCAAAAGAAGAAGAACTAGAGAGTTCTTGAGGGTGACTCCGCCAACATATCTCACTCTTATCATTTTGGCAAGAACAAGTGCAATCAACTTCCATATCGTGCACTAGTTCAAGGAGTCACAAACCCTCTTGTTGGTAAGACAAGGGACAAGGTAACCTAAAAGTTTTCATGGACATCATCTTGTGTGTGCATCACTCTATGTCTATGGATATCCTTGTTTGTTCCTTGTGGGACTAACCCATGTAGGTATTGAAAGTGCAATTCACTCAAATGGATAGCTCCAAGAGATCTACATCAACATTGAGCATCCACATCTTCAATATCTACATGAAGTCATCATCGACAAAACCCAAGGTTAGTTCATCCCTCTTAGGGGGGATATCACATCTAGGGGGAGCTTTACTCTAAGACTTGAGCTAAAGCAACTCTAAAGATGTGAACATAACAATGCTTTATGTAAAAGTGGTAACCCCACTTGAGTTTAAACGATGAGTATGACCTATGATCAAGTGTTCTCACTTGGCTCCTAAGTCAATATACTCATATATAGATGACCTAGTCATCGCAAATTGCTTGATAGATGCTAGAATTGGTTGTGCATGCCTTGTCACATATTTCATTTGCCATCTTATTGTGTGAGCATGCTGGTTGCATATTTTACTCATTCAAGGACATCCACTTGTTGTTTTGATTGTTCGGTTTTATCTTCTTTTGCCAAGTGGATGGACAAGAATGCCTAAGAACCTCCTCTAGCTATCTATGCTTTTCTCATCTCAAACTCTATTCATGCTGCATCACAAAATTTGATCAAGTCAGATTCGAACCACTCTATGTGAGGAGCACTCGGAGTCCCCGATTCGTCATAGACTTAAACTTCCAAAACCTCTTTATGATTCTCGGTCTGACCGATACTCCACTTTCGGTCCTACCGAGATCATTAAGTTGATCTAGGTTTTCGATCTCGGTGCAACCGATTTGAACCTTTCGGTCACACCGAGTTTCAGTAACTGCACGCAGTTATGAATCTTGGTGCCACCGAATCGTTCCACTCGGTCACACCGATAGGGTCGGGCTATATATAGTCACGGGCAAAATTTGGAAATTTCTCCGAACCTCTTCGCCCGCGCGATAGCCTGTTCTGCCCTCGTGGTCTCCGGATCGTCCTCTCACCGCCAGCCGCCTCCAGTCGCTGGTCTCCGTCGCCGTCAACGGGAATTCTGCCCCGCCGTTGCCGCCGTAGCAAGTCCCCGCCGAACTAGGGTATGGACTTGATCTTTGTGCTATTCCTCCATCTGATTCCTAGCACATTGTGATCATATTGATTCTAGCCACGTTTGATAAACTTCTATCCAGTCAAAACGCTCGTAGATTAGGTTTGATTCGAAAATTCTAGGTTTAGGTTTCCGCCGAAACCATCTCGGACCCACCGAGTTGAAAAACTCGGTCCCACCGATTTGGCTTATGCCATTGCACAAGTGAGACTCGGTCTGACCGAGAATTACTTATCGGTGTGACCGATTTTGGAACTCTGTGAAACCCTAGCAGTCTCGGTGCCACCGAACTGTGACTCGGTCCTACCGAGTTCACTAGTTTAGGTTCCAAAACTGCTTCGGTATCACCGAGTTTGAAAATCGGTAGATCCGAGATGATTTCAGTAGGAAACTAAAACTAAGTTTTTGGATCATTCTTTTTGCAAAAATCTCTGCATTTTGTGATGCTCATCCTTTCTACCTCATCTATAATCTGTTCACAGGGTCAGCAGTCAGAGCTTACAGCACGTCAGACCAAAGTGATAGCCAGAACATGTCAGAACAACAAGTGGTGTTGAGTGAGGGCACTAGTCCCTCCAGCTCTTCTGATGAAGGCAGCAGGAGCACTCCTAGCAACTTGCCAAAGGCTGCCACGAGACAGAGGAAGAAGAGGACTTCAGATTCCGAAGATGAAGACTATGTGGCAGAGGAAGAGGCCACTTCCAAGAGAGTTGAGCCAGCTCAAGGCACAAAGCCAGGGCTAAAAATCAAAAGGCCAGCAGGCAGGCAGCCCATGTCAAAGGCAAGAGCCTCAACTGAGAAGCCCACTCCCCAAGAGCCGGTTGCTGCAGAAGGCAAGAAGAGAAAGGAAAGGGTGAAGAAGACTGTGGCTAGAGTACTTGGCAAAGCTTCCATCATGGAAGAGGAGGAAGAAGAAGAGGTAGCTGCACCAGCACCCACGGCACCCAAGCTAATGGGAGATGCCATAAAATCAGGGGGAGCTGCTTCCAAGGCCAAGCCAGCTCCAAAGCCAAAGCCCAAGAGGAACACATGGAGCATTCCTGCAGCTGAGAAGAACAAGTCCCCAGTGCCTGAGACTGTTGCTGAAGAAGAGGAAGAGAATGTCCTAAGGAAGCTAAAGCCCAAGATCCCAGACCACAACGATGCTCATCCTGTGGCTGAGGACATGAAGCTCAGGAGAGATTCAGGGCTGAGGAAGTGGAGAGAAGCAGACCCATATGCTTCAAGGAGAAGGACTGCCGTGGACTACAGGTTTCATACCAAGGAGCAGCAGGATTTTTATGAGACAGTGCTGCTAGATAAGAAGCCCATTGTCTGTGATATGTGATGGGTTGATTGGACATACATCAAGGACAATGAGGAGCACTATCCTGGAGTGCAAGACAGCTTCATAGCTTGTGGAGTAGCTGACTTTGTTGGGCAGAAGCTCACAAAGTGGAACGAGGAACTCATCATGCAGTTCTACTCCACAGCTCACTTTTATCCAGATGGGAGGATCACATGGATGTCTGAGGGTACAAGGTACCAATCCACAGTTGCTGAGTGGGCACAGATCATTAATGCCCCAGAGGAGCAAGATGATGACTTGGATATCTATGCCAAGAAGAAAATGGACCACAACTCAATGTCAAATATGTACAAGGAGATCCCAAATGAAGCACTTGATACCTTCAAGTTTGGCTCAGTACATTACCTTCTGTCAGGGCTCCCGACTATCAATTGGATCTTGAGGCACACCTTACTGCCCAAGTCTGGAGATCACAAGATGATCAGAGGCCATGCTATCAACTTGCTACATGTGTTTGATGTGCCTCAGAAGTTCAAGGTGATGAGCCTCATAGTGGAAACAATCAAGAGAACTGCAGCAGATCAGAAGAGGAGCTGCGGATATGCCCCTCAAATTCAGGAGCTCATCAACTCCAAGATGGGCACGGGCATATATTTATTGGATAAGGAACATTTGCCCATCCGTCCAGATTTTGAGAA
>NW_024111589.1:0-13792 GCF_003073215.2 Triticum urartu | reverse complement strand
TGCCGCGACCATGGCGGCGGTAAGGCTCTTTGCGTGCTCGACGAGGCGCTCCTCCTCCTCCCACGGGAACTCGGTGTAGCGCGCAAGGTCGTTGACGCACGTGCGGGCATCTACCTCTGCCTCCCGCTTTCGGGCGGTGGTGGCAGAGCAGGTGATGACCCCGGCGGTCGACGGTGGGCTGGCGGCCGACAACGGGGTGGCAGCCACGACCACCACCTCCCGCCTCCGGGCCACGGTGGCGGAGCGGGTGATGGCCACGGTGGCTGCCTGTGGGGTGGCGGCCACGACGGCCACCTCCCGCCTTTGGGCCGCGACGGTGGAGTGGGCGATGGCCCTGGTTTTCGACGGTGGTGTGGCGGCAACGGCGGCCGTCAACAGCTACCGACGGGCACCGGCGGCGGAGCGTGTGGTGGGTGTTCCACGCACACCCAACAGGGACGCCACGCGCACTACACTACGCCGGGGACTACCCCGCCGCCGCAGTGTAGCCTCCTAGCTGGAGCTGTCCTCTGATGACGGCGAAGTGGCTGAGCGACGACGATAGACCGGTGCCATTGGTGATTGTGGGAGAAGCATAAGAGATAAGCTACAGGAAGGGAGCAGAAAATGTGATGCGGGACTCGCCAGCCGTGAGGGTTTTTATAGCAGGCCGGTAAGCATTGGGATTTTGGGGGATTTCACCGAGTCGGGCGGGAAGCTTGCATGGGAACCTGCGAGGTTGCGCGAGAATGGGCTCACCAACGATTCATTGGCGCCACCGTTTGGCCAAAAGAATGCCCACGCGCGATGCGCAAGCTTGCGATGTAAGCCGTCTGCGGCAGCAGGGTGACAAGACGTGCGAGAGGAGGACGAAAGGCCACGTACACATATGGTTAATAAAAAAATGTTTGCGATTTAATTACCTACTATACCCCCGTCCTGGTTTATAAGTATGATTTAACTAATAAAATACGAATGCATGTTGCCAAAGATTATATAGTTTGATTCGTATTTGAACATAGTTTCCAATTATATAATTTTTATAACATGCATTAACATTTTGTTCATTAAATTTGAGGGCAGAGTATGGCACAGAATATAAAGGGGACTATAGACTAGATGGAGGTGGTAGCACACGACCGCTCTCTACGCAACGACGCAACTGTCGGCCGGCTTGTAGTCGACTATTTCATGCGTGTTCAACTACCCTATGTGTGTGATTGCTTGCGGTTTAGGCAGCCGCGGTGCGCTCTCCTCGCGTCCCGCCATGCACACTCTGCTCTCGCGTCCCTCCGGGTGCTCTGCCCTCGTCCCTCCACGCGCGCTGCCAGTGTTTGGGGCCGGCCTACGATCACGCACGTTCATGTGCATGCGGTGGCGTCGGGCGCGGCGCGTCGATGCAGTTACCCGCTGCAAAACTGCCATGCGGACGCGCCGAGAATCCACGCCACCCGGCCCCCTTTTATTCCTGCAGCCATTTACCTTCATCTCTTGTTTCACACGACACAATAAGCACACCCATGAGGACACATACAGAGAGGACATCCAGTGGTTCCAATGGCACTCCCCGTGGCTCCAATGGCGCTCCCAGCGGCCGACGATGACAACGGCGGGCATTTCACCACACAATGCGTCGTGGACACCCACGTGAGGGGGAAGGCTCTCTCGGTGGTGTACACGAACGATCCGGTCTCGGTGGAGAGCTCCATCCAAACTATGGAGCAGTTCCTTGCCAAGGACAAGTACCAAGTGGTCGGCTTCGACCTCGAGTACACCATGGGTCGTGTCGGGCACGATCAGAAGGTTGCTGTCGCCCAGTTGTGCATGCGACATGACGTCCTTGTCTACCACTACCACCTAGCCACAACGCCTTGCGAGCATTTCTCCAAGTTTATCAACAGCTCTGACTACAGTTTCGCTGCGGTCGACACCACCAATGATCTAAAAGCGCTCAAGGTTTCATGGTTGAAATGCCCGAATCTTGTCAACATCCAAAGCCACTACAAGGTCTGGGGCAGCGACAAAAACAAACTGAACTCCCTGGTTGACCTCGCCTCGGCCATCATCGATCCCTACTTCATGAAGATGAAGAATGAGAGCAATAAGGACAAGAACGCGTGGCACAGTGTGTGGCATAAGAGACTGGATGAACAACATGTCAAGTACGCGGTCATGGACGCGTACACAAGCTACGAGATGTACAGGTGGATCGTTGACATGAGGAAATGTCTTCTTCCTGACCCAGACGAGGGATCGAGCCACATAGTAGTGGCGGGAGTGTCACAAGAAGTAGATGAGTAGACGATCATTTCTCCTACTTTAGAATGCACGCAATTGTTTATTGAGGTGTGTGTGAATGATCTGTATAGTCACTTATGTAATTGGATGTTTATTTCAGTTATATATATACACGTTATTCTACTGTAGACAGAGCAAATCACACGCCTTATTAGCAGCAATCGTCTGTGTTATTATTTGTTTTCGCACACATTTCTGATTACGAACTTTTTTGCCACGTATCACACACATCTTGTTCAGTTGAACCGTTTCCATTGTGTTGCCTAATCACACACAGTTCATCCTAGTGAACCATATGCTATATATCTAATACGTCTCCAACGCATCTATAATTTTTTATTGTTGCATGCTATTATATTATCTATTTTGGATGTTAATGGGCTTTATTATTCATTTTTATATTATTTTTGGGACTAACCTATTAACCGAAGGCCCGGTGCAAATTGCCGTTTTTTGCCTATTTCAGTGTTTCACAGAAAAGGAATATCAAATGGAATCCAAACGAAATGAAACCCTTGCGAGGATCTTTTTTGGAACAAACGCAATCCAAGAGACTTGGAGTGGAGGTCAAGGAAGCAACGAGGCTGCCACGAGGTAGGGCGGCGTGCCCCCACCCTCATGGGCCCCTCGTAGCTCCACCAACCTACTTCTTTCGCCTATATATACTCTTATACCCTGAAAACATCCAGGGGAGCCATGAAACCACTTTTCCATCATCGCAACCTTCTCCGCCGCAACCTTCTGTACCCATGAGATCCCATCTTGGGGCCTTTTCGCGCTCCGCCGGAGGGGGAATCGATCACGGAGGGCTTCTACATCGACACCATAGCCTCTCCGATGATGTGTGAGTAGTTTACCACAGACCTTCGGGTCCATAGTTATTAGCTAGATGGCTTCTTCTCTCTCTTTGGATCTCAATACAAAGTTCTCCTCGATTCTCTTGGAGATCTATTCGATGTAATTCTTTTTGCGGTGTGTTTGTCGAGATCCGATGAATTGTGGGGTTTTATGATCAAGATTATCTATGAACAATATTTGATTTCTTCTCTGAATCTTTTATGCATGATTTAAATATCTTTGCAAGTCTCTTCGAATTATCATTTTGGTTTGGCCTACTAGATTGATCTTTCTTGCAATGGGAGAAGTGCTTAGCTTTGGGTTCAATCTTGCGGTGTCCTTTCCCAGTGACAGCAGGGGCAGCAAGGCACGTATTGTATTGTTGCCATCGAGGATAAAAAGATGGGGTTTATATCATATTGCTTGAGTTTATCCCTCTACATCATGTCATCTTGCCTAATGTGTTACTCTGTTCTTATGAACTTAATACTCTAGATGCATGCTGGATAGCGGTCGATGTGTGGAGTAATAGTAGTAGATGCAGAATCGTTTCGGTCTACTTGTTGCGACGTGATGCCTATATACATGATCATGCCTAGATATTCTCATAATTATGCTTTTCTATCAATTGCTCGACAGTAATTTGTTCACCCACCGTAGAATTTGCTATCTTGAGAGAAGCCACTAGTGAAACCTATGGCCCCCGGGTCTATCTTCCATCATATTATTTTCCATATCAACTTGCTATTTCTATTACCGTTTATTTTGCAATCTTTATTTTCCAATCTATATCATAAAAATACCAAAAATATTTATCTTATTATCTCTATCAGATCTCACTTTGTAAGTGACCGTGAAGGGATTGACAACCCCTTTATCGCGTTGGTTGCGAGGTTCTTGTTTGTTTGTGCAGGTACTAGGTGACTTGTGCGTGTCTCCTACTGGATTGATACCTTGGTTCTCAAAAACTGAGGGAAATATTTACGCTACTTTGCTGCATCACCCTTTCCTCTTCAAGGGAAAACCAACGCATGCTCAAGAGGTAGCAAGAAGGATTTCTGGCGCCGTTGCCGGGGAGTTGCCACAAGTCAAGACATACCAAGTACCCATCACAAACTCTTATCCTCGCATTACATTATTTGCCATTTGCCTCTCGTTTTCCTCTCCCCCACTTCACCCTTGTCGTTTTATTCGCCCTCTTTTCCTCCTCTTTTTCGTTTTGCTCTTCTTGTGTGCTTTGTGTTGGATTGTTTATCACGATGGCTCAAGATAATACTAAATTGTGTTGACTTTTCAATACCAACAATAATGATTTTATTAGCACTCCGATTGCTCCTCTTACCGATGTGAATCTTGTGAAATTAATACTGCTTTGTGAATCTTGTCATGAAAGATCCGTTTTCTGGCCTTCCTAGTGAAGATGCCGCTACCCATCTAAACAACTTTGTTGATTTGTGTGATATGCAAAAGAAGAAAGATGTGGATAATGATATTGTTAAATTGAAGTTTTCCCGTTTTTTGCTTAGAGATCGTGCTAAAGCTTGGTTTTCGTCTTTGCCTAAAAATAGTATTGATTCATGGAATAAGTGCAAAGATGCTTTTATCTCTAAGTATTTTCCTCCCGCTAAGATCATCTCTCTTAGAAACGATATTATGAATTTTAAGCAACTTGATCATGAACATGTTGCACAAGCTTGGGAGAGGATGAAATTAATGATACGTAATTGCCCTACATGGTTTGAATTTTATGGATGATTATACAAAATTTTATGCTGGATTGAATTTTGCTTCTAGAAATCTTTTAGATTCGGCCGGGGAGGCACTTTTATGGAAATCACTTTAGGAGAAGCTACTAAACTCCTAGATAATATTATGGTTAATTATTCTCAATGGCACACCGAAAGATCTACTAGTAAAAAGGCATGCTATAGAAGAAATTAATATTTTTGAGTGGAAAGATGGATGAACTTATGAAATTGTTTGCTAATAAGAGTGTTTCTTTCTGATCCTAATGATATGCCTTTGTCTACTTTGATTGAGAATAATAATGAATCTATGGATGTGAATTTTGTTGGTAGGAACAATTTTGGTAACAACGCGTATAGAGGAAACTTTAATCTAGGCCGTTTCCTAGTAATTTCCTCTAATAATTATGGTAATTCCTACAACAACTCTTATGGAAATTTTAATAAGATGCCCTTGATTTTGACTAGTGTTAAAGAATTTATGATTTCGCAAAAGAATTTTAATGCTTTGCTTGAAGAAAAATTGCCTAAGATTGATGAGTTGGCTAGGAAATGGGATAGAATTTCTCTTGATGTTGATTCTTTGAAACTTAGATCTATTCCACCTAAGCATGATATCAATGAGTCTCTCAAAGCCATATGAGAATTTCCATTGATGAGTGCAAAGAAAGAACCACTAGGATGCGTGCTAAAAGATTGCTTTATAAAAAGCGTGTTCTTCTAGTTTCATGATAATAAAGGATGAAGATCTAAAAGTGATTGATGTGTCTCCTATTAAATCTTTGTTTTGCAATATGAATCTTGATATGATGGGACTGGATATGAGTCAACTTTAGTTAAAAGGCGTCCCAATGATTCGGAGTTTTTAGATCTTGATGCAAAAATTGGTAAAAGTGGGATTGAAGAGGTCAAAACTTTACATAGCAATGAACCCACTATTTTGGATTTCAAGGAATTTAATTATGATAATTGCTCATTTCAAGGAATTTAATTATGATAATTGCTCTTTGATAGATTGCATTTCCTTTTTGCAATCTGTGCTAAATTCTCCTCATGCTTATAGTCAAAATAAAGCCTTTACCAAACATATCGTTGATGCTTTGACACAATATTATGAAGAAAACATTGAGTTGGAAGTTTCCATCCCTAGAAAACTTTATGATGAGTGGGAACCTACTATTAAAATTAAGATTAAAGATCATCAGTTCTATGCTTTGTGTGATTTGGGTGCTAGTGTTTCCACGATTCCAAAGACTTTGTGTGATTTGCTCGGTTTCCGTGATTTTGATGATTGCTCTTTAAACTTGCACCTTGCGGATTCCACTATTAAGAAAATCACTTAAATCTCTTAAAAGGTCAAATGACCCCTGAAATTTTCCAAATTTGACATGACAGTTGTATTAGTACTACAAAATATCTCGTACATTTAAAACACCATCCGCTGCCACATTACTCCAAATCCGTCTTTCACAGCTAATAAAAAATATCTACAACATCACACGTAGTTGTTTTCTAGGAACAGTTTGTGATGAACATATCTGGGTCCATTTAAGTCTCCCTCCTTAAGCTTCGCCGGCTCGTCTGCTCCAGTGTCGGCAACCCCCGAATCCACGAATCTCGATCCCCATTCCCGCACCCCCTTCTTGCAAAGATGACGGTGTGAAAATGCTTCGTGAAGGCCCGTACGAAGGCCGTGCCCCCCCCCAAGCGCGGCCGCCTACGCCGAGAGTGCCGCCGCATCCGCTTTGACCGCGGCCGCTTCTGTCGAGAGGGCGTCTGTGGCAGCCGACAGGGTAGCTGTAGCAGCTGAGACGGCTGCAGGTGCTGCAACAAGGCAGCTGCAAACGCCGAGAGCGCTCGAGCTGCCATCCGTGCCGCCGATGTTGCCCTGGCCTGGGTCTAGGCCATCCACGCCAAGATCGAGGATGCACATTCCAAGATATTCCAGACCACCTTGGACTCCAGCATGCAACCCATGTCCGAAAAGGCGGCGATGGCCATGGAGCACCTGCTTCCTCATGAGGTCGCCGAGCAGTAGCTGGAGATGCAGGAGGCGATGGAGATCGAGGAGCATTGGGAGGAGGAGTTGCGTGTGGCCGTGGCCGAGGTCGAGGTAGAGAAGAGTCTATCCGTCGACGAATCGGCGGTGGAGTACCAATGCGAGCTCTGGCGCAACCACTACTACGAGTACTACAACCTTGAGGGCGGCGCCGAGGAAGAGGACAAGGTCGACTTCAGCAGTAGGACGCAAAGTCCACCAACGGTGGCATGTTGCCAGGACAAGTCATCGACATCTCATCTCACACCGGCGATGCATAGGCCGGCGCGGCGGCGGATTTGTTAAAATTATGCGTACTTAGGCTTTGTTTTTAATGCTGGTATTTTGTTAGAGCAATGTTTAGGTCAACTGGCTCTGTTTAATTACTAAATTTGCTCGATTCAGTAAGTGTGGTCTGTCTGCTGTACACCCTTTTTATGTGCCCAAATTAGCAAGCGATGTTAAATTATGCAATGACGTACCCGGGGAAATTTCCACCCAAATTTGAATTATCAAACTCATCCCATGTGCATAAAACAGAAGAATCATTTGCGATGCACACAATTGTTCAAAGTGAATGGTCCGGCGGCACCGTGCGCAAAGTTTCCCTCTACATTTCCAAAATTTTGGCCTTAGCGCGAAAATATCTACCCCCGCCCCCTCACCCCTTCCCCACCCCTTTTCTCCTCGACCACAAGTCACATTTCCCCTATTTCCTCCTTCCTTCCTTCCTAAGCTATAGCCACTTCCTCGTTCTCGCCGTCTCGCATCCTACCGCCGGGGTCGCCATCGTCTTCTTCAAAGACCTCTCCAGCGGTTCCTCCTCCGGCGATGACTCCTTCACCACCCAGGTATGCCTCTCTTCTCTCTCCCGGGCTATGACTTGGAATGAAGGATTTTTACCCGGCGGTCGATTTGAGTCATTTCTTCCTCTTGTAGCTCCCTAGGACCATCAGTGGCAACAAATGGAGCGGGGTGGCTGAAGATCTATCTGCTCGTTGTCACCATCAATCTCCATGCGTGAAGCTAGTTGCGTTTGAATCTATGGACAGTGGGAGGAAGTTTCTGGCATGTGCAGAGAAGGTTAGACCCTCTTTCGTTGTTACAAATCATTTGTTATATGTGATTCAGACACTGTAACAGTCCCAACCCGTTCATACCACACCTTCAACCAAACACATCCTAAGACAATGTCACAGTTTGTACCTAGTATCTAAAATTGTTGCCATCTCATCAGTGGTGCCATTAGAAAATTATTTGGCACCACTTCAGCAATTTGTGTATCCAACTTTGGTCCACACATCCGAGTAGCCAAGTAGTAAAATACTAAATCTTTATGGCACGAAGGAACTGGGCATCGGAGCAACTAGGTGCTCCGGAGTCCGGGTCCCTGATTTTTTCCGCTACATCGGCTCGCCAGTGCAGGTCACTGGTGCGAGATGTAGCAACAATTGTCTTCACTCTAGTTTTGGCACACATAGTGGATGGCCTTAGTGCTATTAGTTCTACGTTACTAAATTTGTGCATGTACACACCTGTTAGTATCAATTTGCTGTCATCCAAACACTGTCGCTATGCTGTTGCAGTTTTATTTACCTTCCTCATAAAATGTTCAATTTGTTATTTATTGTACATGAGTAAGAACTTGTAGCGTTGTTGTAGTTAATTATAGCTTCTGATGTTCCAGAATTTGGTTGTTGTCTCAGTAGCAATTAATTCATTTGCACATTGATCTTTTTGAGAAGATATGTCATAATTAACATGTTTCTTCAGTTTTTCAAAATAAGCATTGGTGATTTTCTATGTTGCTATAAGCCCATTTCCCCTACAATTGTTACTGGTCTAGTTTTAAATATTATAGGATGAACAGTAGTGTTCTTACTTGGAGTGGGTTGATCAAGAGTGGCCACAGTCTTTGGAGATGTTCCTAGCGAAGCTCTGGTGCATGTATGAGGAAGAGAACAAACGTAGGCTTAGAGAAGGTGTTGTCAACGCTAAAGAATATTTGAAGATGCGGGATAAAAAGAGTAAGGTGGAGAATGAGCTCAAATTTTTAAATCATACTTTGCTAAGATGGTGTTGGCGAAGGAGGAGGCACTTTCCCAGTTGGCCACTGCAAACAGGTTCTTACTGAACTGAAAGCAGAGATGGATAAGACGAGCCTGGATGATCTCAATTAGGGAAATGAATATATTGTTCTAATATTGTTCTTATGAAGTTGAACTAGCTATATGTTGTACTGTGCTATTTTCATGTAGCTATCATACTGTGTGGTTATAATATATTTATGTGCCTGATATGAAATTGGCAAACAATTGTTTGATATGAAATTTGAATTTGCGTAATACTGCAATTATTAATTGTAAACTAATAAACCTACTAAATGTGTAATGGAACTTTGCAAACGGTTCTAGCAGCAAAAGCGCTTGTGATGGATAGCCCAATGCCACACAGTTTCTTCATCAAATCGTGTGTGATGTAGTTGATAAAATCATACAGTTAACCAAGGCAGAGCATGTGTGATAGTTACACCTTTCACACACGAGCCTACACATAAAACTGTGTGGGATGTACATATGAACGGAAATGTTTTCCCTGGATTGACTGTGTGGGATGTACATAAGAACAGAAACATATTCCTTGGATTGACTGTGTGTGATATACATACGAATGGAAATGTTTGCCCTGGATTGACTGTGTGTGATGTACATCAGAACGGAAACGTATTCCTTGGATTGACTGTGTGTGCTATACATACGAATGGATTTTTTTCTAGGATTCACCATGTGGGATGTAAATACGAACGAAAATGATTGGGTTTCGATGCCTCGCCTGATCACACACGAGGTCATTTGGCCCCAGCCTATGTCCCGAGAGGGCCTATCCCTGACGATTTCTGGGTCGTGTGGGAAGGACCCCGCTATCGCCCACACTCACTTGGCGACGGTTCCAAATGTCGTCGCAGAAAGGGGTTAAAAACCGTTTGTATAGCACCGATGCGTACCACTGAATGCTTTGTTCCGGTTATTTATTAAAAGGAGGTCTTAATATCCATTAGTTTCCATTAGGATCCCGCTGCCACGGGAGGGTAGGACAAAAGATGTCATGAAATTTCTTTTCCATAAGCACGTATGACTATATACGGAATACATGCCTACATTATATTGATGAATTGGAGCTAGTTCTGTGTCACCCTAGTTTATAACTGTTGCATGATGAATGCCATCCGACATAATTAACCATCACTGATCCATTGCCTACGAGCTTTTCACATATTGAGCCTTGCTAAGTTACTTTGCTGTTGCTAGTGTTGCAATCGCTACAAAACTACTGATGTTACTTTTGCCACCGTTACCGTTACTTCCATACTACTTTGCTGCTAAAAACTTCACTTCATATATTAAGTCTTTCAGGTGTGGTTGAATTGACAAGTCAACTTCTAATACTCATGAATATTCTTTAGCACCCCTTGTGTCGAATCAATAAATTTGGGTCAAATACTCTACCCTCGAAAGCTGTTGCGATCCCCTAAGCATCACGTTCCTAGGGACGGAGACATCTGCGCTCTAAGGCAATCGTACTACCAACATGGTTACATCGTTCTGTGGGAAAGCTTCAACTTCAAAGTCGCCTGATTTGGCACCAGCCAAAGGAGTAGGAACAATAGCTAGGTTAGCACCATTACAATACATGGGATGCTTCATGAACAGCCCCCTCCGTTCATTACCGGTACCTGTCAGATTCCATAGCTGATGAATCTCTTTCTTTTTCCACTCTTTCCCCATCACACAAGATGCTTTTCTAGCACAAA
Source organism: Triticum urartu (assembly GCF_003073215.2). Classification (NCBI taxonomy): domain Eukaryota; kingdom Viridiplantae; phylum Streptophyta; class Magnoliopsida; order Poales; family Poaceae; genus Triticum; species Triticum urartu. The sequence goes on along the minus strand of NW_024111589.1, from coordinate 3,084 downwards.
CCCAGTAGTTATTTGTCCTACTAATCTTGGGTGAACTGATTACACTAATCCTCCAAGACCAAGAGTTTTCACAGCTAAAGCTATTGATGCTCCTCCCTCCCATGAATCACGATACGTCTCCAACATATCTATAAATTTTTATTGTTCCATGCAATTATACTATCTGTCTTGTATGTTTTATATACATTTACAAGCAATTATATATCTTTTTTGGGCCTAACCAATTAACTTAGGGCGCAGTGCAAATTGTTGTTTTTGCCTGTTTTTGGTTTTTCAGAAATCAGTACCAAACGAAGTCCAAATGCCATGAAACTTTTTGGAGATTTTTTTGGACATAAGAGACCCTGGAAGCTTCGGGAGGGTATGAGAAGATGGAGCAGTGGCCCACGAGGCACCAGGGCATGCCCTTGTGGCTCGTGGGGCCCACGTGGCTCTGTTTCACCTAACTCCACCTCTATAAATTCTCTAAAATCAGGAAACCAATAGAGAGCGAGCTGAAATACTTTTTCCACCGCTGCAAGTGCCAGAACCACGAGATCCCATCTGGAGGCCTTTTCCGATACTCTGCCGGAGGGGAATTCAATCACGGAAGGGCTCTACATCAACCTTGATGCCCTTCCGATGATGTGTGAGTAGTTTAGCACAGACTTACGGGTCCATAGTTAGTAGCTAGATGGCTCTCTCTCTCTCTCTCTCTCTTTGATCTTCAATACAATGTTCTCCTCGATGTTCTTAGAGTTCTATCCGATATAATCACCTTTTGCAGTGTGTTTGTTGGGATCCGATGTATTGTGAGTTCATGATCAGATTATCCATGAATATTATTTGAGTTTTCTCTGAACTCTCTTATGCATGATTATTATAGCTTTGTATTCTCTCTGGTCTATTGATTTGGTTTGGCCAACTAGATTGTTTTTTCTTGTAATGGGAGAGGTGCTTTGTAATGAGTTCGATCTTGCGGTGCTTAATCCCAGTGACAGAAAGGGACATGACACGTATTTGTATCATTGCCATTAAGGATAAAAAAATTGGTTTTATTCATGCGTGAGTTTACTTTGTCTATATCATGTCATCTTGCTTAAGGCATTACTCCGTTCTTTATGAACTTAATACTCTAGATGCATGCTGGATAGCGGTCGATGTGTGGAGTAATAGTAGTAGATGGAGGTAGGAGTTGGTTTACTTGTCTAGGACCTGATGCCTATATACATGATCATTGCCTTGGATATCGTTATGATTATTTGCTTTTCTATCAATTGCCCAACAGTAATTTGTTTACCCACTGTATGCTATTTTCAAGAGAGAAGCCTCTAGTGAAAACTATGGCCCCGGGTCTACTTCTATCATATATTAAAAATCCTAAATATACTTTGCTGCACTTTTATCATACTTATTTTATTTTGTATTTTTGTTCAATCTATCTATCAATTACTACACAATTTAATCTTGCACGTAACCGTCGAGGGATTGACAACCCTTTTTCACGTTGGGTTGCAAGGATTTGTTGTTTGTGTGCAGGTGCTGCTAATGAGGTGTTGCATGGTTCTCCTCTTGGATTTATAACCTTGGTTCTTAACTGAGGGAAACATGTATCTCTACTATACTGCATCATCCTATCCTCTTCGGGGAAATCCCGACTTAGTTCACAAGTAGTAGGAAGAATTTCTCGTGCCGTTGCCGGGGAGACATCATCAACATCTATTAAGTACCTACGCATAAACTTTCATCTCCTTGCATTTACATTATTTGCTATTTGCCTCTCGTTTTCATCTCCCTCACTTCTATGTTTTTTGTTACAAAAATACAAAAAAATCCATTTCCCTTTTTCGCATTTGCCTTTTTATTTGCTTGCTATCTTGTTTTCCTAGTTACGATATCTCAAGAAAATACAAAATTGTGTGATTTTTACAATACTAATAATAATGATTTTATTAGTACTCCGATTGCCCCTCGGGCCAGTAGTGTGGAGACTTGTGATATTAATGTAGCTTTGTTAAATCTTGTTATGAAAGAATATTTTCTGGTAGCCCTAATGAAGATGCTGCATCCCATCTTATGACTTTCGTAGAATTGTGTGACATGCAAAAGAAAAAATATGTGGATGATGATATTGTGAAATTAAAATTATTTTCATTCTCGTTGCGAGATCGCGCTAAAATTCGGTTTTCATCTTTGCCATGAAATAGTATTGATTCTTGGGATGAGTGTAAAGATGCTTTTTTACCAAGTATTTTCCTCCTCTGAAAATTATTTCTCTTAGAAATCAAATTATGAATTTCAAGAAACTTGAGCATGAACATGTTGACCAATCTTTGGAAAGGATGAAATTAATGGTAAGAAATTGCCATACTTATGATTTAAATTTATGGATGATCATACAAAAAAATTATGCGGGATTGAACTTTGTTTCTAGAAATCTTTTAGACACCGACGCGGGTGGTACTTCTATGGAAATTACGCTAGGAGAGGCTACTAAATTGCTTGATAATATTATGGCAAATTATTCAGAATGGCATACCGAAAGAACTCTCAGTGGTAAAAAAACTGAATTCGGGTGAAGAAATTAGTGCTTTGAGTGATAAATTTGATGCTCTTATGAAACTGGTTGCTAGTAAAAATGATCTTATTGATCCTAGTAATGTGCCATTGTCCACTTTGATCGAGAAAAATAGTAGATGTGAATTTTGTCTCAAGAAACAATTTTTATACTAACGCTTATAGAGGTAATTTTAATGTTAGGCCGTTCCCTGGAAATTCCTCTAATAATTATGGAAATTCCTATGGTAACTCTTATGATAATAATAATATTCCCTCTGATCTTGAAATTAATATTAAATAATCTATTAATGCTCAAAAAGTTTTCAACACTATGATAGAAGAAAAATTGAGTAAAATTGATGATATGTCTAGGAGTATTGATAGAATTGTTCATGATGTGGAAAATCTTAAGTACAAAATTTTGCCACCCAATATTGATATTGGTGAATCAATTAAATCTCTTTATGTCTCCATGGATGAAAGTAAAGACAGAACCGCTAGATTGAGGGCTAAGTGAGAATTCTTAGAAAAAGCGATTCCGCCCGG